>NC_084736.1:52975788-53095788 GCF_033978785.1 Entelurus aequoreus
ATATATATATATATATATATATATATACACACACTACCGTTCAAAAGTTTGGGGTCACCCAAACAATTTTTTGGAATAGCCTTCATTTCTAAGAACAAGAATAGACTGTCGAGTTTCAGATGAAAGTTCTCTTATTCTGGCCATTTTGAGCGTTTAATTGACCCCACAAATGTGATGCTCCAGAAACTCAATCTGCTCAAAGGAAGGTCAGTTTTGTAGCTTCTGTAACGAGCTAAACTGTTTTCAGATGTGTGAACATGATTGCACAAGGGTTTTCTAATCATCAATTAGCCTTCTGAGCCAATGAGCAAACACATTGTACCATTAGAACACTGGAGTGATAGTTGCTGGAAATGGGCCTCTATACACCTATGTAGATATTGCACCAAAAACCAGACATTTGCAGCTAGAATAGTCATTTACCACATTAGCAATGCATAGAGTGTATTTCTTTAAAGTTAAGACTAGTTTAAAGTTATCTTCATTGAAAAGTACAGTGCTTTTCCTTCAAAAATAAGGACATTTCAATGTGACCCCAAACTTTTGAACGGTAGTATATATATATATATATATATATATATATATATATATATATATATATATATATATATATATATATATATATATATATATGTATATGTGTATATATGTTAGGTCAGGAAAAAACACGGAGGCTATTTTTTCCCTACAAGCCTGTTTCGCAGGTTTCCCTGCTCTTCAGGGGAGTTTCATCCCTCTTCAACTCCTATATACAGTATATATATATATATATATATATATATATATATATATATATATATATATATATATATATATATATATATATATATATATATATATATATATATATATATATATATATATATATATATATATATATATATATATGTATGTGTGGGAAAAAAAAATCACAAGACTATTTCATCTCTACAGGCCTGTTTCATGAGGGTTTCCTCAATCATCAGGAGATTTTAATGGAAGCAATTACATACCATGGTTTATATAGGGCACAGAGCGGGTGGGTACAGGCAGGCGTAGGGGCGTGGTGATTGGCTCATGTGTTACCGAGGAGGTGTTTCCTTCTGTGGCGGCATGCTGATGCAATTTCGCTGCGCTTGTTGAGGGATGACAAGTCTGGACTGTATATAATCATCAGGAGATTTTCCTGATGATTGAGGAAACCCTCATGAAACAGGCCTGTAGAGATGAAATAGTCTTGTGATTTTTTCCCACACATACATATTACGCTCTACCACGGTATCGAGCACTATTTTTTTTGGATAATCTAACTAAGACATATATATATATATATATATATATATATATATATATATATATATATATATATATATATATATATATATATATATATGTATATATATATATATATATATATATATATATATATATATATATATATATATATATATATACAGCCCGGCCCCCGGCCAAATTGTTTTATCCTAATGCGGCCCCCGAGTCAAAAAGTTTGGGGATCCCTGTTTTGAACCAAAATGTTTTCACCAAGTACCACCTCTGAAAAAATGTGGCTCTCCAACCACCACCAAAATGACCAACATTAAAATACCATAGCACAGTATGCCGAAGTATTCATTAAAAAAGGCAGAGATTTTATTTAACAAGTATATTCAATATGTCTTGGCCACTGTAACATGACACACAGTTTGAACAGTAACACTGTGTTTGAATATAGGATGAAATCGCATCCATCCCTTCATCCATACAAGCCTGTTTGGCAGGCTTGTAGGGAGTAAATAGCCTCCGTGTTTTTTCCTGACCCAACGTATATTTCCGCTCTACTCCGGTATTGAGCACTGTATGGATAAACCACAGTAACATGGGCTACATATGACTGAAGGAGCGCGCACTTTGCCGATGATGTCACGTTATTGATGATGTCACGTTATCGATGGGAAAATGCATTTTTAGACAATATGACTTGCCTGAGCAGCTAGGACACCCCAAGAGTAACACGCGGTAGAACATGGATTAGAAAGGACATATTTAAAAAATTAAAAATAAATATAAATATATATTTTTTTCAACCTGGGACGTAGTTTGGGGACCCCTGGTATAAAAATCTACATTCGGGTGACAAAAGGGATCGAGGCGTTGTCTTTGTTTGCGCCTGGAGTCTCCCACCCAGCCGCGCCCAATCCCACCTCCACTTCTGGTGTGCGCGTGTCTCCCTCGCCAACAATAATCCATTGTTGTTCAACATTATGACACGCATGAACCCTGATTGATCGTGATCTCCGACACAAATAATAATGCGATTACAGGCTTCTCTTTGCCTCGCTCCTTACAGCAGTGGAAAACAACATTAGATATTTCCTTTCAGGTTAATCGCCTTGGTTTTAAGCATACCTTGGTTCACCAATAGGCCTCTGTAATGCCTCCTTTCTTTTTCTCCCCAAAAAATAAACATCCCCAAAAAAACCTATTGGCTGCACTCACTCCCACACGCACTTCAGCGCTTTAACGCCATTATTCTGCCGCCATCAAAGCCTTGCTGGTGCGGCGCCTAGTCCCTCACAATAGGGACGGCATGGCTGTGCTTGTGAAAGCAATAAACCTCGACTTTGTCAATAAAGGATCCTGTTGGATTTCTAGGATAAATCTGGAGTGCCGCATCATCTTGTCCGGGGTACGCAGAGCTCGCTTTCCCATTCTCAGGTCCTTGAGCGCCGCGTCTTTGCAAGGCTCTTCCCGTATTCTGTTCGTCAGACTGAACATGTGTGGTTTTCCTCATTATTGCCGCAAGATTCCCTGATAGAAGGCCAGGCCTATTCACTGACTCTAAATAGCAATTTCACTTCACAATCAATTATGGTCAAATTGATTCGTATTGTTGGGGTTGATTAGTGACTCTACAGAAATAAGCAAAAGCTCTTAGAATTTTACGCAACTCTTCAAGGATGCGTTGAGCTGGTGAAATATTCCAATTCCACCCACTTAGAGTTACAATAAATGACACATTTTTTAATCATAAACTGTACAGTATTGTGCCAACGCAACGCGTTTATCTCATCTACTCAGAAATATGTTACAAATTGCCCGTGCACTCAAATTTTTCGAGGAGGAAATTCCTTGTCAGGAGCAGCCGAGGGAGAAGGTGTCAGTTTGACGCGCTAACGGCTGTTGCAGGAGCATAAGTGTTTGCCGCGCTTCGGCGGCGTTTGATTTCCACGCTGACCACCGGTGACGCCGACGCTGCAGTCCTCATCCTGAGCTGCCTCCTGAGACGCCGACGTTCCTCCCCCGCGTCTCAATGCCGCCGCAGGGAACGGGGAGGCATGCGGGCAAACCAAGTTGACAGAAAGTTGGCGTGCACTTTCAGAACTCAACGCAGAAGTTTGGGATGACGTGAGAATACGATGTGGGAGTACCGCAACCTTTTACACGGTTTTCCCTCAGGGGAACCTCTGAAGATGCTTGTTCCGCTCCTCCTCTCAGGTCTGCTGAGAAATAAGTGAAGAGAGGTGCAATGGAGATGTCGTCTGTGTATAGCATGGGTGCCCACACTTTTTCTGCAGGCGAGCTACTTTTTAAATGGACAAGTCGAGGTGATCTACCTCATATGTATATTTATATGTGTATATATATATATATATATATATATATATATATATATATATATATATATATATATATATATATATATATATATATATATGTGTGTTAGGTCAGAAAAAATACAGTGGCTATTTCATCCCTACAAGCCTGTTTTGCAGGTTTCCCTGCTCTTCAGGGGATTTTCTCATGATGAGGGATCAAACTCCCCTGAAGAGCGGGTAAACCCGCGAAACAAGCTTGTAGGGATGAACTAGCCTCCATCACCTCATCCATACAAGTCTGTTTCGCAGGTTTCCCTGCTCTTTAGGTGCCACCTCTGAAAAAATGTGGCTCTCCAAATACCACCAAAATGACCAACATGAAAATACAGTAGCGCAGTTTGCCTAAGTATTCATTGAAAAAGGCAGAGATTTTATTTAACAAGTATACTCAATATGTTTTGGCCACTGTACCATGACACACAGTTTGAACAGTAACACTGTGTTTGAATATAGGATGAAATAGCCTCCATTCCTTCATCCATACAGGCTTGAAGGGATGAAATAGCCTCTGTGTTTTTTCATGACCTAACGTATATTCTTCCGACTTTATAGCAACGGATAAACCACATAAACCTTGACTATATATATATATATATATATATATATATATATATATATATATATATATATATATATATATATATATATATATATATATATATATATATATATATATATATACACTACCGTTCAAAAGTTTGGGGTCACCCAAACAATTTTGTGGAATAGCCTTCATTTCTAAGAACAAGAATAGACTGTCGAGTTTCAGATGAAAGTTCTCTTTTTCTGGCCATTTTGAGCGTTTAATTGACCCCACAAATGTGATGCTCCAGAAACTCAATCTGCTCAAAGGAAGGTCAGTTTTGTAGCTTCTGTAACGAGCTAAACTGTTTTCAGATGTGTGAACATGATTGCACAAGGGTTTTCTAATCATCAATTAACCTTCTGAGCCAATGAGCAAACACATTGTACCATTAGAACACTGGAGTGATAGTTGCTGGAAATGGGCCTCTATACACCTATGTAGATATTGCACCAAAAACCAGACATTTGCAGCTAGAATAGTCATTTACCACATTAGCAATGTATAGAGTGTATTTCTTTAAAGTTAAGACTAGTTTAAAGTTATCTTCATTGAAAAGTACAGTGCCTTTCCTTCAAAAATAAGGACATTGCAATGTGACCCCAAACTTTTTTGCTTGCTAGCTTGTGTGCGCTAGTTTTCTGAGATTCTTATTTTGTTAGCGCAGGCAGTAAGGAGCAGCGCTTTTGTTGTGAAGACATTAACTGTGCAGTCGGTCTTTAGAGTTTTGACAGCAGGTACGGTGCGAGAGTCTGTTGAAATAAGAAGTGTTTCTTGCCTTCCTGTCGGTCATTTTTTCCTAATAATGAGCACGCAGCAGCCAGCGTAATCTCACAAGATGCTCGGGTGCTTTGAATGTCAATCAAGTGACGAACGTCACGTCTCGGTGAAGATTGATGATCGCTAATTTTTAGATCTTTTTTTTAATGCCTGGCTGGCGATCGACTGACACACCCTAACACCATCGACCAGTAGCTTGCGATCGACCTGTTGTATAGGAAGTCTAACCTGACCCACACACTTGGCATAAACACCCTATGCAGTTGTTTAGGGCTCTGCTTGTTCTACTTTGATGCACTGAACTTTATTTTGTTTATTTTATTCAACGGTGAGTTGAATAACCGTTACCACCGTTACATGTCCTTTGTAATTGTTTTAGTTGGGTTAAGCAGCATCGCGGCCGCGTCCATTCAAAAGCCAATAGAGATATTTGCAATGATGGGCAAGCTATCGTATTTTTTGGTACATAGGGCGAACTGGATTATAAGGCGCATTAAAGGGATCATATTATAGGTCATACCTGCTCAGTGGCCTTGTGGTTGGAGTGTCCGCCCTGAGATCGGTAGGTCGTGAGTTCAAACCCCCAAAGACTATAAACATGGGACCCATTATCTCCCTGCTTGGCACTCAGCGTCAAGGGTTGGAATTGGGGGTTAAATCACCAAAATTATTTCCGAGCCCGTGAGCTCCCCTCACCTCCCAGAGGGTGGAACAAGGGGATGAGTCAAATGCACAGGGTAATTTCACCACATCTAGTGTGTGTGTGACTATCAGTGGTACTTTGACTTTTAACTTTATTTTTCCTACATTTAAAACACTTCCTTGTGGTCTACATAACATGTAATGGTGGTTCTTTGGTCAAAATGTTGCATAGATGATGTTTTACAGACGATCTTCAAGCCGCTTTCTCACCGTCTCTTCAGGAAGTGCCATTTATTTGGCGGTCCTTTTTTTTAATGGCTTCACTTCTCCACATCATCTTTGTTGTACCGGTACATTTTAGCACATCCATAACGAGTCTACTGACAGATATAAGTTAGAACTGCACGCTACTTTTTATTAGAAATGGCAACAGCAGAGGATAAATGCCCCACAACAAAAGGATAGAGGAAAAGAAGGAGGTTATTGACCACGGACTAAAATGACACATTTCCGGGACAAATGCAGATCCCAAATACACATCAGCAGCTACAAATAGGTAAGAAAAGTTGGTTTTGCATAATATAGCAAAAGAAGATGCTAGATTTTGTCTCCTAAAAGGTGAAATTTTGGGGTTTTTATACAATCAATCAATCAATCAATCAATGTTTATTTATATAGCCCTAAATCACAAGTGTCTCAAAGGGCTGTACAAGCCACAACGACATCCTCGGTACAGAGCCCACATACGGGCAAGGAAAAACTCACCCCAGTGGGACGTCGGTGAATGACTATGAGAAACCTTGGAGAGGACCGCATATGTGGGTAACCCCCCCCCCCCCCCCCCCCCCTCTAGGGGAGACCGAAAGCAACGGATGTCGAGTGGGTCTGACATAACATTGTGAAAGTCCAGTCCACAGTGGATCCAACACATCAGCGGGAGTCCAGTCCACAGCGGGGCCAACAGGAAACCATCCCGAGCGGAGACGGGTCAGCAGCGCAGAGATGTCCCCAACAGATGCACAGGCTAGTGGTCCACCCGGGGTCCCGACTCTGGACAGCCAGCACTTCATCCATGGCCACCGGACCTATGCAATTCCCCCTCGCAAGGGACAGGGGAGAAGAGGAGAGAAGAAAAGAAACGGCAGATCAACTGGTCTAAAAAAGGGGGGGTCTATTTAAAGGCTAGATTATACAAATGAGTTTTAAGATGGGACTTAAATGCTTCTACTGAGGTAGCATCTCTAACTGTTACCGGGAGGGCATTCCAGAGTACTGGAGCCCGAATAGAAAACGCTCTATAGCCCGCAGACTTTTTTTTGGCTCTGGGAATCACTAATAAGCCGGAGTTCTTTGAACGCAGATTTCTTGTCGGGACATATGGTACAATACAATCGGCGAGATAGGCTGGAGCTAAACCGTGTAATATTTTATACGTAAGTAGTAAAACCTTAAAGTCACATCTTAAGTGCACAGGAAGCCAGTGCAAGTGAGCCAGTATAGGCGTAATATGATCAAACTTTCTTGTTTTTGTCAAAAGCCTTGCAGCCGCATTTTGTACCAACTGTAATCTTTTAATGCTAGACATAGGGAGGCCCGAAAATAAAACGTTACAGTAATCGAGACGAGACGTAACGAACGCATGAATAATGATCTCAGCGTCGCTAGTGGACAAGATGGAACAAATTTTAGCGATATTACAGAGATGAAAGAAGGCCGTTTTAGTAACACTCTTAATGTGTGACTCAAACGAGAGAGTTGGGTCGAAGATAATACCCAGATTCTTTACCGAGTCTCCTTGTTTAATTGTTTGGTTGTCAAATGTTAAGGTGGTATTATTAAATAGATGTTGGTGTCTAGCAGGACCGATAATCAGCATTTCCGTTTTCTTAGCGTTGAGTTGCAAAAAGTTAGCGGACATCCATTGTTTAATTTCATTAAGACACGCCTCCAGCTGACTACAGTCCGGCGTGTTGGTCAGCCTTAGGGGCATGTAGAGTTGAGTGTCATCAGCATAACAGTGAAAGCTAACACCGTACTTGCGTATGATGTCACCCAGCGGCAGCATGTAAATACTAAAGAGTGCAGGGCCAAGAACCGAACCCTGGGGAACTCCGCACGTTACCTTGACATAGTCCGAGGTCACATTGTTATGGGAGACGCACTGCATCCTGTCAGTAAGATAAGAGTTAAACCAAGACAAGGCTACGTCTGACATACCAATACGTGTTTTGATACGCTCTAATAAAATATTATGATCGACGGTATCACACATCATAACACATCATAACAATTTGTTGAAGCACAGTATGTCTGACTAGGGTGGCCGTAATGCCGTAATGTGGCTTCGTAGCTTAAAGTCACACTAAAACGTTTTTGACAGATTTTTGAGCACCGTGTGTAGGGATGATACTCGAAACCGGTTTTCCTGGTTGTTCGATAAGAAAAGAACCGAGTCCTCGGACTCGCATCCCTTTTTGAGAACCGGTACCCGTTATCGAGACCACTATAGTAAAGAAAAAGAGTTGGTTCTTTATTCGAATCCCTCGGAACAAATCCCGTCCCGTGACGGGACGTCACATAGCTCAGTCATTAGGCGCAGATAGGGAAAGCAGGAAAAACAATGGACCGCGCTCCAAGGTGTAATAAAGTTCAAAACAAAAGGTATAATCCAATGAATAACTTTACTGAGAGATTTGAGCAGGGTACAAACACACGACGAACACTTTTACGACCAACCGGAAACATAGCAACCAGGCTAGCAACGCACCTCCTTTACGGCAGCTGTCGCAACTTAAAGCAACCGCAGCACATAGTACATATATATGACATCTCCCTTTTTTAACTTTTGTTTTTCTTTCCTTGTAAACAAAACAAAATCACACTTATGTGTTGTCTGTCTAATTATAAATAATGCAGACGAGGCGTGTTGGCTGATTTCTTGACGTTTACTTTCACAGCGTGCTCATAACCTCATTCTCAGCTGCCGGTGGTGACATGCAACAACACTTTTCGGGGCTACCGTGCATGCTCGTCACTCCCGTTGCATGCTGGGTAGTGTAGTTGTTATTTTCCCTAGCTAATAACATCAAATCTTTTCCCCTATAAAGAAAGATTTTAACTCAATAAAGTGTATTTCTTTTTTTAGCTTTAACTTTTCATTTTTTAGCATTGTAACCACATTTGCAAACAACTTTTCTCTTCATAGAATTTTCTTTCAATAAAGAAATAAAGTGCAAAAATTTCAAAGCATCATAGCAAACAGTTATGTCAAATAGCAGCAGAAGTGCACTTTTTGGAGAGCTGTATTATTTTAAGTTTTGTGCCCAAGGGACTGATTTTATTTAACACTCTATTATTATTTATACACTTATAGTGATCAAAGAGACAGGTTGTTTTTGTGTTAATGTATATATTTGTTTTTCTGAAAAATCCCACTTAATATACTTTGGGTTACAAGAGTCAATATTTATTTTTTTAATTTTATTTTTTTAGGGGGGTAACAGTCAATATTTATTTATTTATTAGATTTTATTTTTTTCTTATACAATAAAAGTGAACTTTTGTTAAACCAAATATTGTGTGTTGTTTTCCATATACAACAACCTATCTGGACTCGATAAGAGAATCGATAAGGAATCGGTTCGATAAGAGGATTCAATAATAGGCTCGAACTCGATAATTTCTTATCAAACATCATCCCTACCGTGTGTATTGTTCTATATTCCCAACTAAACATCAACATTTTGGTGTTGCTTGCTTACAGGTACTTGCTGGCGTCATTTATTGAACAGGCGTCCGTCAACCTGCAGTCCACACATATTTCTTCCATGTGACTGCCACCTACTGGTCACATTTATTATTTTTGCACCATGTTCCTAAAAAATTGCTTCGAGATCGGTAAGCACAACCATAATTAGCACATACACGTAGGTTTTAAGGGGCATTGTCAATTTTTGAGGAAATGGATGGATGGTAAGGATTTTAAGTGTGCCCTATAGTCCGAAAAATATGGTACCTGGAAAATGTAGTAAGCTAATTGTAGAAAGCTACACTACCATATATTTCAACTTTCCACCAGACAAATAGGCAGAGAAAAAAATGTCAGCTTGATTGTTCATCATAATAAACGCAAACCGTACACAATGAGGGAAACCCTCTCCTCATGTGGTTTATGCCATGGCTGATTTTGCTTCCTGGTTTTGATGACCTTCCCTATCTTGCCTCTGATTGGCCTGCATGTAACGTTTTAGCCTTAGCCCAGTGATCGGCAACCCAAAATTTTGAAAGAGCCATATTGGACCAAAAATCTGTCTGGAGCCGCACACAATTTTAAGCCTTATGTTATAATGAAGGCAACACATGATGTAAGTGTCTGTATTAGCCGGTAGGTTGTGAGTTCAAACCCCGGCCGGGTCATACCAAAGACTATAAAAATGGGACCCATTACCTCCCTGCTTGGCACTCAGCATCAAGGGTTGGAATTGGGGGTTAAATCACCAAAAATGATTCCCGGGCGTGGCTAAGCTGCTGCCCACTGCTCCCCTCACCTCCCAGGGGGTGACCAAGGGGATGGGTCAAATGCAGAGGACAAATTTCACCACACCTAGTGTGTGTGTGACAATCATTGGTACTTTAACTTAACTTAACTTTAGACTACTATTAAAATGACTTTAAAAGTCTTTTGTAACTGTTATAATGAAAGCAACACATGATGTAAGTGTCTATATTAGCCTACTATTAAAATGACTTCAACAGTCTTATATAAGTGTTATAATGAAGGCAACACATGATTTAAGTGTCTATAATAGCAATATTAGCCTACTTTCAGAGGCTGACGCAAATCTTCATTGACATAAATATTGTATTTTAATTTTTATGCTACACATTTTTGCAACATTGGAAATCATTAGTCAAATGGAGGCTTCTCACAGGATGAGATAACTTCTGGAAATTACTGGCACAGAATGGCCAAAGGTATAAATGTGTGTCTCCAAGTTAAAAGAAACAGCATACTGTCTTCTTCTAATAGATTTATTACAATCTTTACAAGCTGGGTGACGTTTGCTGTGGTCTGGAACAACATCAGAGGCACACAAACAACTATGAGAAATCCAGCCAATATGACATACATTATGTGTCATGAGAAATGCAAATATAAATCAAATACACAGAGGACATAAGTAAAGGAAATTAATTGAGCTCAAATATACCTACAAACGAGGCATAATGATGCAATATGTACATACAGCTAGCTTAAATAGCATGTTAGCATCGATTAGCTTGCGGTCATGGATTGACCAAATATGCCTGATAAGGTCTCCAGCACATCAATAAAATCAACAAGGCTCACCTTTGTGTATTCACACACAGCATAAAACGTTTGGTGGACGAAATGAGACAAAGAAGGAGTGGCATAAAACACGTCTTTCTGTGGCAGCATTGGGGAAAGTTGTACATGTAAACAAACTACGATGAGTTTAAGGATCGCTGAAATTATTAGGACAAAACGGTGCTTGCCAAATACTCTCATCAGTGAAGCATGTATAACATAAACAGTGGGATTTCTAACAATTAGAAAGGTTTGTGTCATGTTTGTTCTCCTACAGAAAATGTATTAAAACAAAAACAATTTTTTTCTTTATCTTTTTCCATTTTAACACATCTCTGAAAGAGGTCCAGGGAGCCACTAGGGCGGTGCTAAATCTAGAGCCGCGGGTTCCTGACCCCCGCTTGAGCCAATCGTGGCTCATTATACATAAACTAACCAATCATCATGGATTTTCTCCTTTATTTTAATTTTTTTGCCTTTGTAGCATGTAGCTTTGATAGAGGCTACTACGCTACATGGGGCTAAACATAGCTAAGCTACAGGAATCGCTATTGGTTCAAAAAGGAGTGTCGCTACTTGGAAATGTAGTTAAGCTACGTAGCGCTGCTACTGCCTAACACTGAATAATTGCTGATTTAAACATTGAACATTTTATTATTTAGGTTTATAGTGAAGCCAAACCTTTTCCCCCAATATATAATATCTAAAAAACATTTGATTTTCATAGTTTATGCCAATCACTAGTGTGTGAATGTGAGTGTGAATATTGTCTGTATATCTGAGTTGGCACTGTGATGAGGTGGTGACTTGCAGAGGTGTGGACTCGAGTCACATGACTTGGACTCGAGTCAGACTCGAGTCATGAATTTGATGACTTTAGACTCGACTTGACAAAATGTAAAGAGACTTGCAACTCGACTTAGACTTTAACATCAATGACTTGTGACTTCACTTGGACTTGAGCCTTTTGACTTGACATGACTTGCTACTTTCTCCAAAACCTAAAGCTTAATAACTTATTTGGGAGCGCTCCGTAACTTTCATTTTGTACGTGTCTGTCTGTCTATCAGCGTGTGTGCTGCTTGTCTGCGTGTGTGCTCTCAGTACAACAGCCAATCAAATTAGATCTACATTGTTTTCATCACACAGCATTCATCCAATCAAATTGCAGGACAACCAATGAACAAGAGTTGTCAAACAACGCGCCAGTGAGAAAGATTTATACCAAAGTTGGTTTCGTTCGGATATAAAAACTACGACTTGGTCAACGAATTGCCGTATGCAAATCACGCAGTTGGAATATTACAGACGGAGACGCAACAACTTCCAACTTCGTTCGACATTTGAAGTTGCACAAAGAAGGGTAAGTTTTGAATGTAAGCTAACGTTTATTGGCTAAGTAACATGACTTTTATTTGCTGTGTAGTTAAATCAGTGAGGCTGTAAACTCACTGCTAACGTTATAACCATAGACATCTTATAAGGGTACACAGCATCGAGCGCTACTGCCTACTGGCGCAGACGAGACGCGGGGCCGCCATCTTGGAGTGGTGATCCGCTCCACACAGTGCAATTCATTTGGCAGGAGCAATGAACTGTCAACGCATTTAATTCATTTTACCTCACTGAATACCACTCATTTTCACGCGCTTTTTTGTCATACGTGTAGCTATGATAACGGACACATGTTTTATTATTCATAGTTTGCTTAACAGTAATAGAATATTCTTATACGCTATAAGTGACCAGACGTCCGAGATTAAAACTGGGAATATAATCCCAGAGAAGGGGGGAAAAAACGGTCAGCTATTTTTAAATTGAAGAAACAATATGATTACGTTATATATACATGCTACATAAACAATGTATGAATACATTAGATATCTATATATCTTATAGACTGTATCTCTGTTGCTGCAGCAGCAGAGAGTTTATTCTGTCGTGACACTTTGTACTGATATTTTGTATTACATTCTTCCCTTAAATGATCATGTTTACAGTGATTGTTATACATGTATTTTTTATGTATGTCGCTTTGGATAAAAGCGTCGGCCAAATACTTAAACATATATAAACACCTGAAAGTCTTTATATCAGCTAAAACCACCAATCTGTTTCACTGGATTCAGAATAAAACCAAATTCTGTTTTACCCAACAATGTTAGTATTTGAATATTGTTACTTGAAGACTTATTCCTGGTTACAATTATACTGTTAAGAAAGTATTGTCTTATATTTTGCCTAAAATGAGAATGCATTATAATCAATGGCGGCTGGTGAATTTTGTTTTAGGTGGGGCAGAAAGTTTGTAAACCAAACCCCTGTAGGGGCGTCATCCTCCCCCAGAAGATTTATTTGTGATTTTCACATACAAATATTGAAGATCTTTGCTCCTTCTCAACTCTGTGGTAATGTTATTTTCATAAAATACAACCAATAGTACATTAATGTTAAATCTTACTTGTGAAAAGTAATCCCCCGATTCCTATTTTCAACAGTCCGCTCATTTGAGCAGGAAAACGCTGAACACCAGCCCGGCATCTTTGTGTTCTACCTGTCAACTGTCAGTTTAGGCTGCTCGCCGGCTCCTCATCACCACTTCAAGATGCAAATTGCTCGCGTCACAGCAACCAATATTGCGTCTACATATAAGATGTTTATGGTTATAACGTCATTGTAAACACGGCAATATGTTGCGTCCACTGCAGTTTGCTACCTTATTCATACTTTTTGTCAAGTGATTTTTTAAGCAGGGTTGCATGAGGTATCACACACAGTAACATAATGTTAGACGGCGGTCAGCAGCACCGCGTATTTTAGCCACCTACAAAAAGACAAACATAGTCAAATAAAGGTCAGTTAAAATATATACCATATTAAGAATATGTGTACATATTGCATAGGGCCCTGACATCTAAAAAGTACAACTCTGTTCATTGTTATGTTCATGTATTTGTTATGTTTTTCATGTGTACGCACACATCAACACACATACAGTATGAGATGAGATCAATGAGATAAGGTAAGAACAGGATAGAAACTGCTGTGGAACTAGTTACAATGCAATATGCCATGGAAATACAATGTTAACACTTTTGTACAAATAAGTACAGTTGCACTTGTTTTTGCAAATGTGTTTATTCTGTAAAGGAATGAGTTAAATGTTTAAAATTGTTTAAACTATTAAAATGACTGGTTAATAGTGCTATTATGAATTGCAATGTCAGTACTATTTTCTTTCTTGCTATTTCAAATGCACTTGTTTTAATAAATAAATACAGCGGTTTAAAAGCATACACAATCTGTGTAAAAATATTAGTCTGTGGTCAAAAGGACTTGAAAGGACTCGAAACTCAAAATGCAGGACTTGTGACTTGACTTGAGACTTTCCAGTCTTGACTTTGGACTTGACTCGGGACTTGCCTGTCTTGACTCGGGACTTGACTCGAGACTTGAGGGCAAAGACTTGAGACTTACTTGTGACTTGCAAAGCAATGACTTGGTCCCACCTCTGGTGACTTGTCCATGGTGTACCCCGCCTTCCACCCGATTGTAGCTGCGATAGGCTCCAGCGACCCCCCGCGACCCCAAAAGGGACAAGCAGTAGAAAATGGATGGATGGATAGTTTATGCCAATTTCAAAGCCTAGCAGTTTTAAATTGGCTTTACTGCAGTAGGAGATATCAAACATTTTTCCTTCCTGTTGGACTTATTTTTTTTAGCATTTTATATAAACTTTGAACATTATCTGGTATATAGTAATATAATAGTAATAAAGACTGAAAGGGGCCACAAACACCGACCCCGTTCTCTGAAATATTTAGCAGCATGTTGTTGAAGTAGTTCTCCGTGATGGTTGCCGCCGCACTCTGGAATTCCCTGCGGACATTTTTCATTGTTTGCATTTCACTTCGGTCCTTGAAAGACACATTATTTCCACAGCGTAAATGAGACAATATGGTTTTTGTGACCTTGTTTTAGGTTGAGCCATGCGCCTAACTGTTTCCTAATATGTCCCTGGTGTGCGCGAGGCTGAATGCACATTTAAAACACATCAATAATTCTGTACATTTCCTTCCGGAAAACTAATTCTCATAATAGGATTTTGTCAATGTGATTTGAATAATGATCTCAAAACATCCAATTTTAGGCTACTTAACTAAATAGAATATTACTGATTGCAACACTTATTCATGGTAGGGCTTTTGGTAACCTTCTTTTCACTTTCTTGCCAACAGCCAATTTTCTCTCAATTAAAGCATGATATTAGCACTCACGAGGGCATAAACAGAAATAACCGTACGCTACTCAATATCATGCTTTGATTATGAGCTTAGAGTGTGGGTGTGCAGATGGATTCTGTTTCAATACTATTTAAGCATGATTTTTTTTTGTATTATGTTGGAGTGACAGAAGAAGAGAAAGAGCCATTACCTGCTCGCATACGAATTGATGCATAAAAAGGGGGGGGAAAATTCATTAGCTAAAGTCAAACTAATGAAAGAATAGTTGTATTCAACTGTATTTTATTTTGCAATATAATTAACTTTAACTTCCTGATAGGAATACAGAGTAATTGCATCTGCAGTGTCCCCGCTAGCGCACAACGGCTGTTAAACAATCTTTCCTGGATCCTGGCCAATGATGTGCAAGGAAAGTATGCAAATTAGGAATGTCCCGATCAACATTTTTGGCCTCCGATCCGATATTTTGACAAAAGATTATGGAAGTAAAAATCGTTTATAGCAAGTAACTAAAGTAAACACAATAACACGTTTTTATAAAGCTTATCTTCTATGGAAATACAAGAACCGAGACTCAGATTTCCCTCGCCCGGACGCGGGTCACCGGGGCCCCCCTCTTGAGCCAGGCCCGGAGTTGGGGCACGATGGCGAGCGCCTGGTGGCCGGGCCTGTCCCCATGGGGCCCGGCCTGGCACGGCCCGAAGAGGCAACGTGGGTCCCCCCTCCAATGGGCTCACCACCCATAGCAGGGGCCATAGAGGTCGGGTGCAATGTGAGCTGGGCGGAAGCCGAAGGCAGGGCACTTGGCGGTCCGATCCTCGGCTACAGAAGCTAGCTTTTGGGACCTGGAACGTCACCTCGCTGGGGGGGGGGAAGGAGCCTGAGCTAGTGCGCGAGGTGGAGAAGTTCCGGCTAGATATAGTCAGACTCACTTCGACGCACAGCAAGGGCTCTGGAACCAGTTCTCTCGAGAGGGGCTGGACTCTCTTCCACTCTGGCGCTGCCAGCAGTGAGAGGCGACGGGCTGGGGTGGCAATTCTTGTTGCCCCCCGGCTCAGAGCCTGCATGTTGGAGTTCAACCCGGTGGACGAGAGGGTAGCTTCCCTCCGCCTTCGGGAGGGGGGACGGGTCCTGACTGTTGTTTGCGCTTACGCGCCAAACAGCAGCTCAGAGTACCCACCCTTTTTGGATTCACTCGAGGGAGTACTTGAGGGTGCTCCCCCGGGTGATTCCCTCATTCTACTGGGGGACTTCAACGCTCATATTGGCAACGACAGTGAAACCTGGAGAGGCGTGATTGGGAAAAATGGCTGCCCGGATCTGAACCCGAGTGGTGTTTTGTTATTGGACTTTTGTGCCCGTCACGGATTGTCCATAACGAACACCATGTTCAAGCATAAGGGTGTCCATATGTGCACTTGGCACCAGGACACCCTAAGCCGTAGTTCCATGATGGACTTTGTAGTTGTGTCATCGGATTTGAGGCCTCATGTTTTGGACACTCGGGTGAAGAGAAGGGCGGAGCTTTCTACCGATCACCACCTGGTGGTGAGTTGGCTGCGATGGTGGGGGAGGATGCCGGACAGACCTGGCAGGCCCAAACGCATTGTGAGTGTCTGCTGGGAACGCCTAGCAGAGTCTCCTGTCAGAGAGAGTTTCAATTCCCACCTCAGGAAGAACTTTGAACATGTTACGAGGGAGGTGCTGGACATTGAGTCCGAGTGGACCATGTTCCGCGCCTCTATTGTCAAGGCGGCTGATTGGAGCTGTGGCCGCAAGGTAGTTGGTGCCTGTCGTGGCGGTAATCCTAGAACCCGTTGGTGGACACCGGCGGTGAGGGATGCCGTCAAGCTGAAGAAGGAGTCCTATCGGGTTCTTTTGGCTCAAAGGACTCCTGAGGCAGCGGACAGGTACCGACAGGCCAAGCGGTGTGCGGCTTCAGCGGTCGCGGAGGCAAAAACTCGGACATGGGAGGAGTTCGGGGAAGCCATGGAAAACGACTTCCGGATGGCTTCGAAGCGATTCTGGATCACCATCCGCCGCCTCAGGAAGGGGAAGCAGTGCACTATCAACACCGTGTATGGTGAGGATGGTCTTCTGCTGACCTCGACGGCGGATGTTCTGGATCGGTGGAGGGAATACTTTGAAGACTTCCTCAATCCCACCAACACGTCTTCCTATGAGGAAGCAGTGCCTGGGGAATCTGCGGTGGGCTCTCCTATTTCTGGGGCTGAGGTTGCTGAGGTAGTTAAAAAGCTCCTCGGTGGCAAGGCCCCGGGGGTGAATGAGATCCGCCTGGAGTTCCTTAAGGCTCTGGATGCTGTGGGGCTGTCTTGGTTGACAAGACTCTGCAGCATCGCGTGGACATTGGGGGCGGTACCTCTGGATTGGCAGACCGGGATGGTGGTTCCTCTCTTTAACAAGGGGAACCGGAGGGTGTGTTCTAACTATCGGGGATCACACTCCTCAGCCTTCCCGGTAAGGTCTATTCAGGTGTACTGGAGAGGAGGCTACGCCGGATAGTCGAACCTCAGATTCAGGAGGAACAGTGTGGTTTTCGTCCTGGTCGTGGAACTGTGGACCAGCTCTATACTCTCGGCAGGGTCCTTGAGGGTGCATAGGAGTTTGCCCAACCAGTCTACATGTGCTTTGTGGACTTGGAGAAGGCATTCGACCGTGTCCCTCGGGAAGTCCTGTGGGGAGTGCTCAGAGAGTATCGGACTGTCTGATTGTGGCGGTCCGCTCCCTGTATGATCAGTGTCAGAGCTTGGTCCGCATTGCTGGCAGTAAGTCGGACACGTTTCCAGTGAGGGTTGGACTCCGCCAAGGCTGCCCTTTGTCACCGATTCTGTTCATAACTTTTATGGACAAAATTTCTAGGCGCAGTCAAGGCGTTGAGGGGATCCGGTTTGGTGGCTGCAGGATTAAGTCTCTGCTTTTTGCAGATGATGTGGTCCTGATGGCTTCATCTAGCCAGGATCTTCAGCTCTCACTGGATCGGTTCACAGCTGAGTATGTAGCGACTGAGATGAGAATCAGCACCTCCAAGTCCGAGTCCATGGTTCTCGCCCGGAAAAGGGTGGAGTGCCATCTCCGGGTTGAGGAGGAGATCTTGCCCCAAGTGGAGGAGTTCAAGTACCTTGGAGTCTTGTTCACGAGTGACGGAAGAGTGGATCGTGAGATTGACAGGCGGATCGGTGCGGCGTCTTCAGTAATGCGGACACTGTATCGATCCGTTGTGGTGAAGAAGGAGCTGAGCCGGAAGGCAAAGCTCTCAATTTACCGGTCGATCTACTTTCTCAATCTCACCTATGGTCATGAGCTTAGGGTTATGAATGACAGGACAAGATCACGGGTACAAGCGGCCGAAATGAGTTTCCTCCGCCGGGTGGCGGGACTCTCCCTTAGAGATAGAGTGAGAAGCTCTGTCATCCGGGGGGAGCTCAAAGTAAAGCAGCTGCTCCTCCACATTGAGAGGAGCCAGATGAGGTGGTTCGGGCATCTGGTTAGGATGCCACCCGAACGCCTCCCTAGGGAGGTGTTTAGAACGCGTCCGACCGGTAGGAGGCCACGGGGAAGACCCAGGACACGTTGGGAAGACTATGTCTCCCGGCTGGCCTGGGAACGCCTCGGGATTCCCCAGGAGGAGCTGGACAAAGTGGCTGGGGAGAGGGAAGTCTGGGCTTCCCTGCTTAGGCTGCTGCCCCCGCGACCCGGCCTCGGATAAGCGGAAGAAGATGGATGGATGGATGGATCTTATTGGATTTAGAATTTGCTTGTATTGTTATAAATCAGATGATGTGGTATGGAATGCTACATACATCTGGCCCTGTGTCACTCTTTTTCCTATTGCTTGTGCGTATCCTGAAGGTTTGAACTCGGTGGAAGGCGAGTATCTACCTAACCGTTACATACAAAACCCAAAACCAGGGAAGTTGGCACGTTGTGTAAATCGTAAATAAAAACAGAATACAATGATTTGCAAATCCTTCTCAATTTATATTCAATTGAATAGACTGCAAAGACAAGATACTTAATGTTTGAACTGAGAAACTTAATTTTTTTGGCAAATAGTCATTAACTTAGAATTTAATGGCAGCAACACAGTGCAAAAAAGTTGGCACACGGGCATTTTTACCACTGTGTTACATGGCCTTTCCTTTTAACAACACTCAGTAAATGTTTGGGAACTGAGGAGACTAATTTTTGAAGCCTTTCAGGTGGAATTATTTCCCATTCTTGCTTGATGTACAGCTTAAGTTGTTCAACAGTCCGGGGTATTTTAGGCTTCATAATGCGGCACCCATTTTTAATGGGAGACCGGTCTGGACTACAGACAGGCCGGTCTAGTACCCGCACTCTTTCACTACGAAGCTACGCTGTTGTAACACGTGTAGAATGTGTCTTGGCATTATCTTGCTGGAATAAGCAGGGGCGTCCATGAAAAACCGTTGCTTGAATGGCAACATATGTTGCTTAAAAACCTGTATGTACCTTTCAGCATTAATGGTGCCTTCACAACTTGCACTTACAGATGTAGCGACCAACTGCAGTTACTGACAGTGGTTTTCTGTAGTGTTCCTGAGCCCATGTGGTGATATCCTTTACACACTGGTGTCGGTTTTTGATGCAGTACCGCCTGAGGGATCAAAGGTCACAGGCATTCAATGTTGTTTTTTTTGGCCTTGCCGCTTATTTGCAGGGATTTCTACCAGATTCTCTGAAACTTTTGATGATATTACGGACCGTAGATGGTGAAATCCTTGTTGGTTGAGAAATGAGAGTATGCACCTTTCAGCATTAATGTTGCCTTTACAGATGTGTAAGTTACCCATGCCTTGGGCACTAATACACCTCCATACCATCACAGATGCTGGCTTTTGAACTTTGCACCTGTAACAGTCCGGATGGTTCTTTTCCTCTTTGGTCCGGAGGACACGACGTCCGCAGTTTCCAAAAACAACTTGAAATGTGGACTCGTCAGACCACAGAACACTTTTCCACTTTGCATCAGTCCATCTTAGATGAGCTCGGACCCAGCTTTGCATAGTAGAGTTTTAACTTGCACTTACAGATGTAGCGACCAACTGTAGTTACTGACAGTGGATTTCTGTAGTGTTCCTGAGCCCATGTGATATCCTTTACACACTGATGTCGCTTTTTGATGCAGTACCGCCTGATGGAACGAAGGTCGTGCAGTGATATCTCCAGATTGTCTGAACCTTTTGATGATATTACGGACCGTAGATGGTGAAATCCCGAAATTCCTTGCTGGTTGAGAAATGAGAGTATGTACCTTTCAGCATTAATGGTGCCTTCACAGATGTGTAAGTTACCCATGTCTTGGGCACTAATACACCCCCATACCATCACAGATGCTGGCTTTTGATCTTTGCGTCTATATCAGTGTATTCAATTGAATACAGTTGATTATTATTATTTATGATTTACACAACGTGCCAACTTCACTGCTTTGGGGTTTTGTACACAAACAAAAGTGGAAAAGGCCCAGGGCAAATAAAGGTATATTAAGATGAGCAAAGTGTTTCATTGTAGCGATGCCAGTTGGCCGAAGTTAGCAGGATGCTGTCTTAGTAAATGGCAGCAGCTGCTCGCAGTTCGCGAGAGCATGTCCCAGTCAGAGGAGAAAAGCAATGGCATCTACATTAATACTACCTTAATGGCCCATCTGGTGCTCTATAGGGTCCCCAACTGCGCCATCGACTCCTAGGCGTTTGACAGGCAGTCTCCAACGCACCAGACGCGCATGGCATGCCAAATGGAGGAGAGACGTCTCCGCGGTGCACAGATCTGTCAAACTCTCGCCGTAGACGCGCAGGCGAGCGAAGTTGAGGCAAGTTTTCACACGCGATTGCTTCCTGACACGGGGAAGACGGGCGGAGGGGGGGCATGAGAACCACTGCGCTTGTCTGTCTCTTTCCTCTGCGCTCGCCTCAAATTCACACACTTAATCACTCGCACGCAAACACGCTCCCCGCGCTGGATGCTAAGCAGCCGTGACCAGATTAAACGTGAGTGAGAAAGCCAGGTTAAGATTAGCCGGTGGTGGCTTCTCGGCGCTCTGATGGCAAACTGAGATAGCAAATATTATTTTCGCTGGAAGTCACAGCCTCTTTCTGTAAACAAATACTGGAACAAATTACTTCATTGGAAGAAAATACAGAAGGTCTTATCAAAACACCGCAGGGGGTTCTGCTTATAATTGGCATAATTGGTTGACGGAGCAGAGTGCAGTCCCTGATGTGCCGCAGCGATGCACTTTACGAGAAGTTGCTGATCGTGGCTTTAGGTCTATAGATTTTTAAACTGTTGCCAAAAACTTCCTATGCAAATATAAGCTCTTTACTAGTTGGTGTCTATGATAAACTGTTTAAACCAGTGTTTTTCAACCTTTTTTTGAGCCAAGGCACATTTTTTGCGCCAGTTGACAGTAAAAAGTCGTCGCAATTGTTGGATATGACTTTAAACCATAACAAACCATGCATCACTTTAACTCTTGTCTCAAAGTAGGTGTACTGTCACGACCTGTCACATCACACCGTGACTTATTTTGAGTTTTTTTGCTGTTTTCCTGTGTGTAGTGTTTTAGTACTCGTCTTGTGCTCCTATTTTGGTGGCTTTTTCTCTTTTTTTGGTATTTTCCTGTAGCAGTTTCATGTCTTCCTTTGAGCGATATTTCCCGCATCAACTTTGTTTTAGCAATCAATAATATTTCAGTTGTTTTTATCCTTCTTTGTGGGGACATTGTTGATTGTCATGTCATGTTTGGATGTACATTGTGGACGCCATCTTTGCTCCACAGTAAGTCTTTGCTGACGTCCAGCATTCTGTTTTTGTTTGCTTTGTAGCCAGTTCAGTTTTAGTTTCGTTCTGCATAGCCTTCCATAAGCTTCAATGCATTTTCTTAGGGCCACTCACCTTTTGTTTATTTTGGGTTTAAGCATTAGATACCTTTTTACCTGCACGCTGCCTCCCGCTGTTTCCGACATCTACAAAGCAATTAGCTACCGGCTGCCACCTACTGATATGGAAGAGTATTACACGGTTACTCTGCCGAGCTCTAGACAGCACCGACACTCAACAACAACACATTATTTGCAGATTATAATTACTGGTTTGCAAAAAATATTTTTAACCCAAATAGGTGAAATTAGATAATCTCCCACGGCACACCAGACTGTATCTCACGCCGCAGCACAGTGGTTGAAAAACACTGGTTTAAACATTCAAAAAATAATATTGTCCCAGCCCTCCACTTTTTGATGTCCCTTGCACAGAATTAAGAAAAGCATCCAATTTCGCTGAGGTGCACCAACCTGGCACAGTGGAGGTTTTTTTTTCATTTTCGCAGTGCCTGCCAGCCCAGATCACAGTCCCAGATGTCTGTATCACACTCCTGTCTGAAAAGCATGCCTTCCTTTCAAACGGGTAAACACCAAACGGAAAACACGTCGCACGCTGCATTTTGCGTTTTTTCTCGAGGACGTCTTGGAGCGATAGCAGCAGTTCAAAGATGGAAAGGAAGGCTCTTTTAGAAAAAAATGTGTTTTAAAATGTCTTATTGGCTGGGGTAGCCCCAGAGGACACCTGGGGGATAAACCTTGGCAAGAAGGGAAGAAAGCAGAGGGAAAGAAGACACAGCTGTGAATAAACAGAAGCAAAAGAGTGGAGACAAAAAAAAAGTATCTCCTTAACCTGCCAACCCACGTATTAGTTTTCATTTACTGCACATTCACTTTCTGGAAATCGACTGGACAACACTCTGAAATACCAGATCGTCTGATATCCATTCAGATTATTTTTAGTCACAAAGCCAGTAGAGTTGGCTTGGCATATCAATTATATCGATTGAAAATATATTCCCAAGTGGGCCAGACTGGTAAAATCATGGCATGATAACTTAACAATAAAGACAACTTCAGATTGTTGTCTTTGTTTAAAATAGACCAAGCACATTCTGTAAATGTACAAATCATAATGTTTTTTTTTCTTTTTACACTTACATGTTGCGTTTAATAGTATTGTATCTTCATTTGTTGTTATTTATACTTTCTGAATAAATTATGTGATAATGTTAATCATAATAATTGATGGATTTGAGTCTGGCAGAGTTCAAACACAAAATTGAAACGAATAATAATATAAAAATCAAAAAACAAGATGTTATTAATGTAATTTACTCATTTTCCTCAACTGATGTACTAACATCATGTGCTTTATTCTGTACATATGTAGCATCGTCTACAACACAACTTTTGAAGTCAGACTCATTTCATTAATCGCACATGAAGTTGGAGGGGGATGCATATTATTTCAGCATATTTATGTGCGCCCATAACATGTGTCCCCACAGTTATAAATAAGTACAATACGAAATGTACAGATTATCAAAAACATTTTTTTGCAACAACATCTTTGACAATCAGGGCTTTAATTTAACAATCCACATTTTTGTATACTATCACTAATACGAAGCGTAAGTACATAGTGTTCAAACATGGACGTGTTGCCTCTATTGTAACACGCACATAGCTCCGCCCTCTTTGAAGGAGAAACAAGGAATTGCTGTTGCGACATCCAGTGGACATATTTAGAACAGCAGTATCTCTCATTCAAACATTTCAGCTCATTTTTATACTTAGCAAACTCATCTCGCGGGCCGTCCGTTTAACACCCTTGCTTTAGACAATCAAAATCCGCCAAGCCTTGTATTTTCCTCACATAGCCCCCCTCCCTCCTTTAATGATCTACTACTGATTTTCTAAAAACCTTAAATGTGATGTCATAAAACTACTTTAGTTTGATTGGAGGTATGTTTTTATTGTCCTCGAACATGAGTACAGTATATTTTCTTGATCGGCCATTGGCCAAAAGCATAGGATAGGAAAAATAATACAGGGCTCGAAAGCGCATGTCATTTTGCAATGCATTGTGGGGCCGCGGCAGCCATATTTGTTGGCCAATGGTTTTGTTTACATCCTTGTACTGTACCCGCGGTAATGTAAGAAAGAGCAAAGAACTGGAAAAAAATGGATCTTACAACATTGATAATCAAGGGACCGTACCAAGATAAACTGTACCCTGTTCCAAATACTCGCTATCCTTGAAAAAAAAAAAATCCATTTGAGCACGTCCAGTAGAGTAAACTGCCGCCATTGTCAAAGCCAAACGTGTTTATATTTTGTCAACGGAGTCTGTTTTTATACCGATGAGGAATTTCAGAAACCAAAGTCTGTTAAGGTTCATTGTCCTCCGTTCAAATTGCACGTCATCTACGGCTTTGATCACTAACGTGTCCGAGATGGAGTGAGGTTTCCCAGCCTCATTTCTGAAGCAGGTTTCCCCTGAAAAAAATTACTCTATTAATACTTTTAAATATTTAAACAGTGTTCTTAAAAAATCTAATAATACTCATAAATATTTGTGCTTAACCATGACTAAAAGTAAACAGCAAACATGATTTTTTCTTTAACATACTATATACGTCGTTTGTAGCCCACAGCTGTAGCTAATGCTAACAGCCTAATAAATGCTATGTGTGAAATGGAGAAAAAAAACATGCTTTGATTCAAAAATAAGACCTACTCAGTGGCCTAGTGGTTAGAGTGTCCGCCCTGAGATCGGTAGGTTGTGAGTTCAAACCCGGGCCAAGTCATACCAAAGACTATAAAAATGGGACACATTACCTCCCTGCTTGGCACTCAGCATCAAGGGTTGGAATTGGGGGTTAAATCACTAAAAATGATTCCTGGGCGCGGCACCGCTGCTGCCCACTGCTCCCCTCATCTCCCAGGGGGTGAACAAGGGGATGGGTCAAATGCAGAGGACAAATTTCACCACACCTAGTGTGTGTGTGAAAATCATTGGTACTTTAACTTTAACTTAACATACCAGTCTGAAAATGCAGTGAACAAACCAACATGTACCAGGTGATGGCGTTAAAAGTGATGTTTGATCGTCTCCCGGCAGCTATTAAAGCTATTTGCCGCCTTTCTTGTTTTAGCTCTCTAACCCGACTTCCTTTGTTTTGCTTTTAGCTGGAAATGAGAAAAATCTGACCAAATCCTCTTTTTTTTCCAGAAGTGATCATGATGAAGTTGGCAGTTAATGATGTCGCACATTCATGCCATATTTTGACCTTGTTGAAGAAAAGAACACAACTTCGGAGTCTTGCATCTAAATAAGCTATTCAGAGGCCCACAAGACCCACAATGCATTGCGTTTATCATGTCACCCTTTCAAGCCCTATACATAGATAATTTCTATAATGTATAAAAAATAACAATATTGGATAACTAATGTATTGATCCTTATTTCTGTAAAAAAATGTAGTCAAAAGCCTAGCCATTTTTTAAAAAGCAAACTAGTCTGCTGGTCTGCGTGTGTTTCAATTTAAGTCAAAGGAAAATCAATTACACACAGTTGTGCGCAAAAATAGATTAAGCGATTATTATTTCAATGTAGGGTTGTACAGTATACCGGTACAACTATCAAAACCGGTACTATACTCTGTTTTGAAAAGAACCGGTTCGCCATATTTTGTGACGTGACATTGCTGGTTTTACGAGTAGAGGAGTATGTTCGGCAGCGCACAATCACAGAGTACTTACAAGCAGACACAGTGTGTAGACAGAAAAGGGAGAATGGCCACATTTTGGATTAAAAAAACTAAAGATAGAGGTGAAATTATAACACTGACACGCCCTCAGGAAGAGGTGCTTTAAAACACGACTATCTAGTTAGCGGCTAATGTCCATCCGCAGTCGGCAGTGTTTTAGCTACTTCTAAATCACTAATCCTCGCCTCAATGGCGACAAATAAAGTAAGTTTCTTATAAGTATCATCCCTGCAGGACGAGGAATAGCTAAACATGCTTCACTACACACCCTAGGAGGATACAATAGCTCACCGGCGTCACAATGTAAACAAATGCCATGAGTGGATCTACACCTGACATCCACTTAATGATACCAAGTACAATAGCGTATCTAGTGGATACTATTATGATTACATCAATATTTTTTATCTTCACAAAATCTTTTTTCCTTTTTAAAAAATTCATATTATGTTTATAAACTCAGGAAATACGTCCCTGGACACATGAAGACTTTGAATATGACCAATGTAGGATCCTGAAACTACTTGGTATCAGATTGATACCTACATTTGTGGTATCATCCAAAACTAATGTAAAGTATCAAACAACAGAAAAATAAGTGATTATTACATTTTAACAGAAGTGTAGACAGAACATGTTAAAACAGAAAATAACCAGATATTAACAGTAAATGAACAAATAGATTAATAATCCATTTTTACAGCTTGTCCTTTATGATGTTGACAAAATAATAGAATGATAAATGACACAATATGTTACTGCATATGTCATAAGACTAATTAGGAGTCTTTGTTTGCTTACTTACTATTAAAAGCCAAGTTGCCTAGTATGTTCACTATTTTATTTAAGGGCACAATTGTTCTTCAATTGCAATAATAAACATATGTTTAATGTACCCTAAGATTTTTTTTAAATAAAGCCAATAAAGCCATTTGTTGTGGTCCCCTTTATTTAGAAAAGTATAGAAATATATTTTGGTACCAGTACCAAAATATTGGTATCGATACAACCCTATTTCCATGCATCATGGAAATACCTTTGATGATGATATTTGAAAGTTCTAATATATCGTACTACAACACAACACAATATTGGGAATGTGTACAATTATGTTTTTTTCCCCCCACAAAAATACCGAAATTGCTGCGTAGAAAAGAAGGAGCTGGAACAGTGGTGTCAAAGTCGTTTTCACTGAGGGCCACATCGCAGTTATGTTTGGCCCAAGAGGGCCTCTTCTAACAGTGAATACTATTATTACACAATCTTTTCATGCATTTTATTAGTAGATTTTTTTTAAACTAAAATGTAAAAAAAAGATGGTAAATTGCAATAATTTCCCTTCAAAGTTTAGTGTATATAACTGTAAATGGTAAAACAGTATTGCTGTTTTTATGGTAAAAGAAAAAAAAGGCAGCTCAGTTGCTAGAATTTCACTGTAAATTGTTTTTTTTTTACTGTAAATAAAAAAAGATGCAATTTTACAGTAACATTATGGCACCTGAGCTGCCAGTTTGTCTTTTTGTCAACTGTCATTTGTTCGGTGTATTACTGTAAATATGTTTATTACAGTAAAAAAAATACTGTTTTTTTTATTTAGAGAAAAATGCTGTAAAAAACACAGTACTTTTCACAATTTTACCATGAAATGTATTGCTACTTTTACATTGCATAATTTGATGGATAACTTGCTTTGAAATCATTATTATTAGTATTTATTTCTATTTAAAAAATTGTTTGAATGTTTGATAATATATTTTTGCATAATTAGACAATATTTAAGTTAGAATATTTGCGTTTACATGGAGGACATTTTTTTTTTCTCCCAAAATAGAAAGAAAGAATACATTTATTAAGAAAAGTTACAGTACTTTATTGATACATGGCTTCCGAGGGCCAAATAAAATGAAACTCGGCCCTTGAGTTTGACACCAGTGAGCTGGACAGAAAGGGTGAAGAGGGAAAGTGCTTTAGAGGAGGTTGAAAGAGGGGCGAAAAAAAGGGAATCAGCAAAATTGGTTTTGGGAGAACTGAAAGAGAAGAACGAGAGGAAGTCTTCAACTTTTTCTCTCATTCCCAGATGTGTTGAAGCCAGGCAAGGCGTTGCCTTTGAAGAACTTGTGGCAAAGTATGCGAATACACACCCGCCCTCCCCTTTCATTCTCTTACATTCTCCTCAGTCGCTCTTTATCATTCTCTCTGGGCTTTGCTGTTCTTTAGTGGCGAGCCCAGCAGGAAAATGTGCTGTAGTACTGTGAGTGAACTAACCGTGTGTCCTCTGCAATACACCCGTCTCCTCACAAACAGTCACACAGAGCTTTATTTATCATGACCAGTGTACTTTAGAGCAGGGGTGCCAAACGTATGGCCCGCGGGCCGAATCAGGCCCGCAAACAGGTTTTATCTGGCCCGCGTGATGAGTTTGCTAAGAATAAAAATTAGCCGAAATTTTTGAATGAAAGAAACTGCTGTTCTAAATGTGTCCACTAGATGTCACAATAGCAATTCTTTGTATCTTTGTATATTATGCTACATACACTATATTGCCAAAAGTATTTGGCCACCCGTCCAAATGATCAGAACTAGTTGTCCTAATCACTTGGCCCAAGTGTATACAATCAAGCATGTAGGCATGGAGACTGTTTCTACAAAAATGTGTGAAAGAATGGGCCACTCTCAGGAACTCAGTGATTTCCAGCGTGGAACTGTCATAGGATGCCCCCTGTGCAACAAATCCAGCCGTAAAATTTCCTCGCTTCTAAATATTCCCATGTCAACTGTCGGCTTTATTATAAGAAAATGGAAGAGTTTGGGAACAACAGCAACTCAGCCACCAAGTGGTAGGCCACGTAAACTGACAGAGAGGGGTCAGCGGATGCTGAAGCGCATAGTGCAAATACTTTCTGCACAGTCAGTTGCTACAGAGCTCCAAACTTCATGTGACCTTCCAATTAGCCCACGTACAGTACGCAGAGAGCTAATGGGTTTCCATGGCCGAGCAGCCATACATCACCAAGTCCAATGCAAATCGTTGGATGCAGTGGTGTAAAGCACGTCGCCACTGGACTCTAGAGCAGTGGAGACGCGTTCTCTGGAGTGATGAATCACGCTTTTCCATCTGGCAATCTGATGGACGAGTCTGGGTTTGCAGGTTGCCAGGAGAACGCTACATTTCGGACTGCATTGTGCCAAGTGTGAAATTTGGTGGAGGAGGGATTATGGTGTGGGGTTGTTTTTCAGGAGTTGGGCTTGGCCCCTTAGTTCCAGTGAAAAGAACTTTGAATGCTCCAGGATACCAAAACATTTTGGACAATTCCATGCTCTCAACCTTGTGGGAACGGTTTGGAGCGGGCCCCTTCCTCTTCCAACATGACTGTGCACCAGTGCACAAAGCAAGGTCCATAATGACATGGATGACAGAGTCTGGTGTGGATGAACTTGACTGGCCTGCACAGAGTCCTGACCTGAACCCGATAGAAAACCTTTGGGATGAATTAAAACAGCAAACTGAGAGCCAGGCCTTCTCGACCAACATCAGTGTGTGACCTCACCAATGCGCTTTTGGAAGAATGGTCAACAATTCCTATATACACACTCCGCAACCTTGTGGACAGCCTTCCCAGAAGAGTTGAAGCTGTAATAGCTGCAAAAGGTGGACCGACATCATATTGAACCCTATGGGTTAAGAATGGGATGGTACGTCAAGTTCATATGTGAGTCAAAGCAGGTGGCCAAATGCTTTTGGCAATATAGTGTATGTAAAAAAATCTACCTAATGATGTTAGGGCACCAGTCGAGGGAAATGAGCAAACTACATAAATAACATCCTGTAATTTGGTTTTGATATTATTTTTCTATTTTGTTGGATTGAAAATTAACACCAATGAGTTGACTGATGAACATTATCACATCATTTATTCAGAAAGTATAAATAACGCCAAATAAACATGTAAGTGTAAAAAAACAACAACATTATGATTTGTACGTTTTCAGAATCTGCTTGTTCTATTTTTAAACAAAGAAAACAATCCAAAGTTGTCTTTATTTTTAAGTTATCGTGCCGTGATTTTACCAGTCCGGCCCACTTGGGAGTAGATTTTTCATCATGTGGCTCCCGATCTAAAATGAGTTTGACACCCATGCTTTAGAGCCACTAGAGGGAGCTGACATTATTGTTTGGATCATGTGCCATATTGTACACCAGGGTGAATTCATTTGAATGTTCCCTGACCTCCCACCTCCAAAGACATGCACCTGGGGATAGGTTGATTGGCAACACTAAATTGGCCCTAGTGTTTGAATGTGAGTGTGAATGTTGTCTGTCTATCTGTGTTGGCCCTGCGATGAGGTGGCGACTTGTCCAGGCTGAGATAGGCTCCGGCACCCCCGCGACCCCGAAGGGAATAAGCGGTAGAAAATGGATGGATGGATGGATGTTCCCTGTCCTGGAATGGGGTTCCAAGACAGGATACGAGTGGCCTCAGCGTCAGGACTATGCTTTCCTCTTAATATGTATGTGTGTGTCCGGGTGTGAACACTGATATCCCGGAGTGTGAATTTCGAGGTGATAATTTTACAGTAGCTCCGAAGCCGTCGTTAGGGTGTGTAATGACAATAACAGAGAGCCTGTCTGGGCGTGCTTTCATGCCGGCTCCCCAAATATAATGAGTCTTGCGTAAGCCTGGTCATCCCGACTTCATCAAAAACAGTAGGAAATCTGCAAATGATGTATTACATCCTGTGGCGATTCATCACTCGCACATGTCAGAATGACGCTGAGCTGAAAATTAAAAAGCATCTTTCATCACCATTATTTTCCTAATCGAGATGGAAAGTGGGAGTCAAAAGTAGAACTCGCAGGGCTTTTTTCCCTCCCCCCTCTTCAGTTGGAAACGTGTCCAACTTGAGATGATCATGCTATCAATTACTTCATTATGGATATTATTTTACTTGAGTGTGTCATCAAGATATTAAGAGGGGGGATTATTATTCCACAAGAAGAGTGAAAACTCGAAAAATCTCACTAAATACATTTTTGGACGCTGATAGACCTAATTTGCCTCATACAAAATGGTGTTGATTAAAAAAAATCACATTCTTGAGTAAAACTTAACTTTGATGACTTTCTTAAATGTTTTACCTAAAATCACTCCTTGGAAAGTAGGGCTGCAACTATGGATTGGGTACAAATTCCCAGTAGGGTTGTACAGTGTACCGGTATTAGTATAGTACCGCCATGCTAATTCTTCATATTGGGTACTATACCGCCTCTGAAAAGTACCGGTCCCCCTGTCGGCAGTGTTTTAGCTACTTTTAAATCACTAATCCTCGCCTCCATGGGGACAAATAAAGTATGTTTCTTACAAGTACCATTATCACTGCAGGACGAGGAATAGCTAAACATGCTTCACTACACACCGTAGCTCACTGGCGTCAAAATGTAAACAAACGCCATTGATGAATCTACACCTAACATCCACTGTAATGACACTAAGTACAGTAGCGTATGTAGTCGATAATGCTATGATTACGTCAATATTTTTTGGCATCACAACATCTCCGTTTTTTTTTTTTAATTAATATTATTTTTATAAACTCAATAAATACGTCCCTGGACACATGAGGACTTTGTATATGACCAATGTATGATCCTGTAACGACTTGGTATCGGATTGATACCCAAATGTGTGGTATCATCCAAAACTAATGTAAAGTATCGAACAACAGAAGAATAAGTGATTATTACATTTTAACAGAAGTGTAGATAGAACATGTTGAAAGATAAAGTAAGCAGATATTAACAGTAAATGAACAAGTAGATTAATAATTCATTTTCTACCAGTTGTCCTTAATAAATTTGACAAAATAATAGAATGAGAAATGACACAATATGTTACTGCATATGTCAGCAGACTAAAATAAGAGCTTTTGTTTGTTTACTTACTACTAAAAGACAAGTTGTCTTGTATGTTCACTATTTTATTTAAGGACAAATGAACAATAAGAAACATATGTTTAATGGACCGTAAGATGTTTTGTTAAAATAAAGCCAATAATGGAATTTATTTGTGGTCCACTTCATTTAGAAGAGTACCGAAAAGTACCGTATCAGTACCAGAATATTGGTATCAGGACAACACTAATTCCCGGTACCTGAAAATCGATACCGGTAGTCAAAGGTACCAATTTTCATGCTCTTATTTTTGCTATATTCACCTGTTCACCGGTCCATGAAAATATTGCGGACATTAAACCGGTCCCTGGTGCAAAAAAGGTTGCAAGGATTAACAGTATTAATGATAAACTGCATTAACAGTACTGTCTGAGTACATTCAAGAATTCAGAATTATAACTGTGATCAATTTAGTCACAATAATCGCGATATACGATTTTCATATTGTTACGTTCTTATATTCCATTGTTACATTTTACATAGTCCTCTTTAAATTTTGCAGCTGGTCTACAAATAAATGTTGCCCCTTCATGTCCCCGCATGTTAATCGATACTGACAACTATATTAGACTTTCTGTAAAAAGGAATCCCAGCCTTGTTGGGGAAGCTGACGATGAAAATACAGAGGAGGAAAAAGAGCGGCGTAGTGATGGACGCTCTTTATAACACCGACATCTGGCAACAGCTGCCGTATCATTTTTCCAGCGACAGCTTGCCGTCTCTGTAAATATTGCCACAATCTGTCTTGTACGAGCAAGTGTAAATTACTTTAACACGTCAATAACTACTTTGCAATGATGTTGTTGTTTTTTCTGCCATTTTGCAACATATTGATTTTATTTTTTTAAAGGGCACAGGGTTTGCCTTAGACTCACTGCAAACCTGGAACAAACTCTACACATTGAATGCCTTGGAGGAGGAGCAAGGTCAGATTTATAAAGCTTTAGAACCTTAATTTTCCCCTAAATATTAATTATTCAGATACATAGAACCCCGACCTCAACCCATTCAAACCCTTTGAGATTGACGAGAGCTGTGAGCCAGGCCCTATGTCAGTTCCAACAATCTGTGAGCTCTGATTTCCGCAAATTGATGGATGCACGACAATTTCCAGACTTTAAAAAGTAAACTGTCTCATTAAGACATATGTTTGTTTTGTAAACACTTTTTAAGTGTAAAACATACACGGAGAATGTCTGCAACTTGTTGACGACATAGCAGATAGCGGACAATACGGGAGCCTTTAGTGGTGTTTTTTTCAGCATTTACAACTATTTATTACTGTTATTATTTATAATTAATTACAAGTACAGTCATTTTACAATGAGCTTTGAATATGTGCTTTTACTGCCATCAAGTTTCGACTTTTAAGTCAGTGTGATATAAAATAAGTAAAACATCAACACAGTATTTGGTTTCCCAATTTTTGTTGAAACCCAGTGGCTTTTTGAGGTTACAAGGAAAACTCAAAATCTTAAAAATATAATAAAATCACAAGTTGATTCAATGTTTAAAAAAAAAAAAAAAGCCTCAAAACACTTTTTATGCAACTTTCTGAAAACGGTCTCAAATTCAGGCGTTTTAAGCTGCAACAATCACACAAAACAGCCTGTGAAATCCTGGAGGGACTGAATTTTATTTTCTTCAGTAGTCATTTGTTTTTGTTCCCTGTCACACATTTCCTTAAACATAATAGGCCTGTGATGCAAAACACAAAATGTCCCCCATAGAACGCTGGTTCTCAGAAAGACGTGGCTATGCTTGTGTATACATGATGCTAAGACGGGAGCGCGAGCACGTGTCGGCCCATCAGGCATCCCGGCAGCCACGTGTCTATGTTCATTGTTACGTGTTCGTCTTCATGAGAGCAGATGTTGGGGAAACCCACCAAATCAGAGTTGAAACTGCACTGTAATTACTGTGATTTTAATCAGGGTCCGTCATTTTGACCCACTTATTTTCACAGAGTGCTGATTGCACTGCAGAACAGTTGCGACTTACATTACGCAAGTGCAGCCGATGATTAACCTTCACATCAGATGCATATCAACCAGCACACAACCTCAGTTGAAATAAAAAAAAAATAAAAAAAAGTTCATACCTATTTTTTTATTAAATTGAATTAAATTCAATTCAATTAAAAAATTAAATAAAAACACAAAAGAAAAGGATAAACCTTTATTTATTTATTGTATTTTTATTTTTTTTCAACTGAGATTGTGCGTTGGTTGATATATGCATCTGTTGTAAAAAAGTTAAAAAAAAAAAAAGATCATATGCCACACACAAAATATATATTAATTATAGAAAAAAACATGTGGTTACAGACACGTGGTCTTCCCATTTAAATTCAGGGAACGCAAAAGGCTTCGGTGAACATGAAGACATGTTCTAATTTCCGTGGCCATTTTCACCATAGTACCAGTCATTTTCACATCAGTGATAATAAAGCAGATTGATTATTCATTTTCATGCGTCAACACCATTTAATTGTGTAGCCAGAACACTCCAAGTTGGGGTCAAGCAGGGCTCTCCCTCATTTACACAAATCCAACACACACCTCACACAATCCTCTTTCCTTCACAGGCACACACCTCTCAAACATGCCCAGACGGCATTTTAGCCAAAAAAAAAAAAAAATCCTTTATTCTATCAAGCACACACTGTGGCCCATCTTAGTCCCATGTCACCTTTTCCTTCCGCTCAGCAATTAATAGTCTTTTGGCGACATACCACCCAACAGCCGCAGATACTCCGTGTGGTGGCCAATTCTCCTGATGAAAACCCACTACAAAATATAATATAATAGAATGCACAATACATTTTGTAATTATTTTATAAGAACAAAATATGCAATGATGTGGAAATGTAACTAAAAATGTTCCATATTGTAATTCCTATTCATTATTATATAAATTTGGGTAGCAATGCCATGTATGTATGCAAAATAAATACAATTATCCTTACAAATGTTCATTTTGTAACGCTACCTATTAGAATCTAGAACAATAGGTCATGCAACATAGTTGACAGGTTATGTTATTTACATGTTGTAGGTCCTTTGAGTACTGTACTATAAGACTGTCAAAGGTGAGTTATCAATATAAACAAATAGTAATGGTGCACCTGTCCCTTCAAGCGGACATTTTATGCAAAACCAACTTCTCCTACATATTGGTTCATGTTTTATTTGGGATCTGTATATGTCCCAGACATTTAAAATGAAGCTATGGAGGTACGGTGGAGATATTTTTAAAACAAACTTGCCTTATTTCATACTTCTTCTAAACGAGCCGCTTGGAATTTGCCCAAGTTGTGACGTTTTTCCCCCAATTGTGACTTCGGCGGAGATCTCCGTACAGTAGGAAGGGGATGCATGCTGCCCCATTCTTCTTTGTTTACTTGACACATAAAACGTGACTAATTGAGGTCCACTTTAGCAAAAGACAGCAGTAGAGTATTGGATATCTTAGATTGTGTTTTTTGGCAATTCTAACTATGACCACAGTGTCAGTTGCAATGTAGAATGGCGCTTTTCATCATTTTCAGTAGACTGCTTTGCAAAATGATTAACCCCCGTACCTTCCTCTCTTGTGAGATCCACCCAGGAATGGGGCCATATGACTCCCTTCCCTACTGTATACAGTAGACTTTTACCCAAAGTGCTTTGCCCGAGTCTGACGCTGTAGTCAATAAGCTCCTTCTTTTTCTCTATTTCCTTGTTGTGGGGCAGACTGGCTTGTACATGCACATGCATCATCCGCTGTTGACATTTCTAATACAAAGTAGTCAATTCTGGACTATAAGGCGCTACTTTTTTCCTACACTTTGAACCCTACAGCTTATAAGACAGAGCGGCTAAATTGTGGATTTTATTTTTTGTTGACGGCAATAATAAAAAATAATAAAAGAACAAGCGAAAACACTTAGAGGGTGTTTTATTGCTTGTGCTATGGCACCATCTTTTGGATGAATTCGTTCACTGCAGGTGCTGCAGTGTCCTATTTATCGGTAGTGCTTTTTTTTTTTTTTCAATTTCAGTCTTCTAGCCATTAATAGCGTTTCTACTCGTATTTTATAATATTACTAAAACTGTTTATAATTAAACCGTCCCATGTGGGGGACGGCGTGGCGAAGTTGGGAGAGTGGCCGTGCTAGCAATCTGAGGGAAACTGGTTCAATCCCCACCTTCTACCATCCTAGTCACATCCGTTGTGTCTTTGAGCAAGACACTTCACCCTTGCTCCTGATGGGCCTGGTTAGCGCCGTGCATGGCAGCTCTTGCCATCAGTGTGTGAATGTGTGTGTGTGAATGGGTGAATGTGGAAAATAGTGTCAAAGCGCTTTGAGTTCCTTAAAAAAAAAAAAGGTAGAAAAGCGCTATACAAGTACAACCCATTTACCATGTGTGATATCTGTAGGAGTGTTTTCATGCATGTATAAGTGCTATCGTAACGTAATGACGCTAGCACCGTTAGCGTTAGCCAATATGCTAACACGTTTATGACCATCTCATTAACTTGCAATGGTATTCTTTTTGTATTGTTTCAGTTTCACAAATTCTTCAGTAAACTCACAAATACGTGGAAATATTGAGTCTATTTATCTGATTGGAAAGCTAGCTTCTAAAGCTAGTGGGTCCATGAAGATGACCTCTGTTTTGTTTGATCAGCTGTTTTACTGCCGTGTTACATACACCGTTTGGAAACAAATAATATATGTACAGAATTGTTCTGTGTAGATAACTCATTTCACAACGTATATATATATGTGGCTTATAGTCCAGTGAGACTATTATATGGGAAAACATGATTCTAAAATTTACTGGGTGTGGCTTATATATATGTGCACTATAGTCTGGAAAATACGGTATTTTGAACTTAATCTGTCAGTAGACCCGCTATGGAAGTGCTAAAAACTACAACATGGATGACGGGAAGAAGACACTGTCAAAGTGGAGGCAGGTAAATATGACCGCCCACAAAACGGTGCATTCTCGAATTGACGGTCAGAAAACAGCTAGTCTGCAAAAAATAATCTAAATAACCAAAATAACCTCCATTACATGTTATGTAGACCACAAGGAAGTGTTTTAAATGTAGAAAAAAAATCATAATATGACACCTTTAAGGCACCATCTTTAATTGTGTAGGGATAAATGTCGAAACATATAGTAATTGCTTGTCCATCTACCAGAGCCCCAAAGGTATCTGTTTTGAAAAAAATGACCTGCAATAGTCAACATCAAAGGGTTTAAAAAGCAGTACTTTGCAATTATTTAATGTTTCATAGTTTGACGAGTTATACTTATTTTGTTGAGAATTTAAAAAAATGCTATTCCTTGAAATCTGTATCATCCACTGTCCTTCTGTTTCTTTCCTTATCCCTCTTGCTTCGTAGCTAATGGATGGTTGTGGTTTTCAGTATCTGTTACGGAAATGTTTTCCTGTTTGAGATCTGGGAAGAAGTACCCTCATCTGGCCCCTTCGGTCTGCCATTAGGCCACTCCACACTCTTTATCCCAAGACCTATGAGACCTCAAACTGCCAAATTAGTTGAATTATGGCCAGTTATGTGGAGTGGACCTTGTGTCACAAGGGAGAAGCCTAAGTCAGTGCAACAAACCACACTTCTGACCATTAAGAGGCATCCTGATACTGGCTCTTCGTGTCCTCTTGCATTTACAGGCCTCCATTGCAAACCTCTATCTCCCAGTGGGAGGACTGCAAGCATCCTGAAAGCACCAATCTCATCCGTACTCTGACTTGAACATTGCCATAACTGTTAAAGCGACATGCCGCCTCCAAACAACCACGTGTAGTGCTGATGCTAGTGCAAACACAACACAAGAAAAGGACAAACCAATAGACAAACATAATGAGCTTGTGTGTTCATGGCCTCTCATTTTAAGCTGGCAGTGTGTTCCTATGTGTTCTACCCTTTTGGTACTTAGGAGCATGCTTTGAATACATGGCCTCTGCAACTCCCCTCTTTTCTGATTGGTCACTTTAAATGCCTACTACTGTCTATGGTCACCAGTGTTCAGAAAAAACTGTGTTACATAATACCGGGGTTACTAACGTCATTAGTTTTTCTAGTTATGATAAATGATAAATGGGTTATACTTGTATAGCGCTTTTCTACCTTCAAGGTACTCAAAGCGCTTTGACAGTATTTCCACATTCACACACACATTCACACACTGATGGCGGGAGCTGCCATGCAAGTCACTAACCAGCAGCCATCAGGAGCAAGGGTGAAGTGTCTTGCCCAAGGACACACCGGACGTGACTAGGATGGTAGAAGGTGGGGATTGAACCCCAGTAACCAGCAACCCTCCGATTGCTGGCACAGCCACTCTACCAACTTCGCCACGCCGTCCCATAGTTACAAGTAATCTAATTACTTATTCATATGTACGTACCAACCGATAAGTTTGATGTAACGTGGCAGCTACTTTTGATGCAGACAAAACAATATCGCCGGATTTACCGCTGCTAACCTACAAGATAATTTGATGCACAAACAAACTGAGAAATAGCTATAATGACTCGTCATCTAAATCAGGGGTCTTACCCTTTTTGACCTCGGGACCCAATGTTTCTTCTAAGGCGGGGCCTGGACCCCACTCAAATATTAACACTGAAGTAATAGTCTTACTCTTGATTTTATTCATGTCCAATAATTACCGTATTTTCCGGACAATAGTCGCACTAACTACATTTTAGAAGAAAAAAATATGTTCCATATATTAGCCGCACTGGACTATAAGACGCAGGCATATACGTTATGAATTGAGTTATTTACAGATTTTGTAAATGTTTATTTTCATTCCTTTATGGTTTGAAGTAAAATTGTTTACAATGAAAACAAAAAAAAAACTCACACATTTGATCAGATTGCAAAGGCTGGCGATTCTGGCACTATGACATCAGAACATTGATAAATATGATGCGCATCATCATATACATTAGGTCTATATAATGCAGTGCTTTCCAACTATTTTCTGTTATAAATAGCATAAATGTCCCGAATGAGCTGAAATTGTCAGTGTTGGAATTGTTTGAATCGGTTAAGAAATATTGAAGTAGTAGCATGATATATTTCAAATTTTTTTTACAGGATTGCTGAAATTTCAGGAAAAACTGAAATTCTTATTGTTTGAGAACCAACCTGTTTTATTGTTGTGACTAAGAGAAATTGTTTAATGGTGAAATGGTTGGAATGTGTTGGAAATGTGGAAGGAGTAATCGAAAGAAAAAGGGTGAAAAGACTGGGAATTGTGGGAAATCCTTGAAAACTTGAAAAATGGTAGTTTAAATTTCCAGGATGAGTGGAATGTGTTGAAAGTGGAATGTTTTGAATCAGTTGATAAATATGGGAATTGTGTAAGTTTGAAACATGGCCAATACATTTTGAATGGGAAAAATGTCCCGAAAAAATGGGAATTCTGGGAATTTCGAAAACATTGTCGATGGACAGGCTGAACAGTTTGAAGTTGGAACAGTTTGTATCGGATGAAAAATGTGGAAGGTAGAGCGCGCCAAAATATGGAGAAGAAGAATATTAATAAATAGATTAATTTTGGTGTAGAAATGCGCAATTAAAGTACCGGTACATTTTAAGTCAAAATTGAAAGAATGATACATGCATTTGTAGTCAGAAGGTGTCTCATCATTTCCCGCCTTTTTTTGCAGGCCACATGGCATATCACATATAATGGACCAGGACCACTTAAAACAGTCCTTTTCAAATAGTGGGGTGGGACCCCTGTGGGGCGCGGTGCAATACCAGGGGGGCACGTGTGACCTCGGGGAACATGTTCTTTTTTGCCGTACCAAAACATGATGAAGCCTATGCAGCACTTGGCTTCACTGTAACCATGGTGGGGGACAAGGAAAGTCCGGTGTGTTGTTTCCTTAAATGTTAATAAACTTCCAATGTTATGCAGAGGTGTACTTATAACAATTTTATAGACAAATTAATAAAAACGGTGGGGAGCGCAAAATATTACATTTTTCCTAGTGGGGGCGTAACAGAAAATATTTGAGAAGCCCTGACTTAAAATGATGTGTGGCGGTCCAGATTTGGCCCCCGGGCCTTGAGTTTGACATTTTTGGCATATATAGAAAGGGAAAGACACAAAGCAAAAGGACACCACGCGCAAACACAAACAGCGTCTGCCGGCACTCAAACTAGAGGCCTTTTATAAGCACACATTTTGGCAATGCTTTGACTCTATATATCTCTAACTAATTTAAGATTGTAAAAAAAAATACTATAATCTAGGACCCTTTATAGAACTGAATCAGTTCCACAGAAAACCCATGCATGCACACTCACAGCTCTGACTGTGATGTGTGCCAATAAGAGGGGCATCGTGACATGATGTATACCCTCCTCTCCCCTGCTATGCCTCTCTCTGCTAATCTTGATGCAGTGTGTAATGTTTGTTGTAGCCCGTGGCTGAAATTGAATGAGTGATACAACCACAGGTGCCGGGATTACTCTGGGCAGAATATAGATGTTATCTGTCCAATGATGTGTTAGATTTTTTGTAAGTGAGGCAACAAACCTGGAGAGAAATGGTCACAGCGGTCCCTGGTGTTTTACAGCTGTGGTGGTAACATACATACCTGATAGCTCTTTTTTGCAGTGTACAATGCGGCCTATCTAAATAAAAAATTAAAAGATTGGATTTCAGGGAAAAATACTAAAAATAGTGAGATGAACTCTCTATTTTATGCTACCTTTTTTTAAAATGTTTTATTAATATATGGTCAGCTTTCTGTGTTGTGTTATTTTGATAATGAAGAGAATGTTCGTCCATTACCCCCTTGTTTATATATATATATATATATATATATATATATATATATATATATATATATATATATATATATATATATATATATATATATATATATATATATATATATATATATATATATATATATATTTATATATTTTTTATTTATTTTTGCTGCAGCTGTTACATATACTGTAATATTGTACATGGTAATTGGGATTTGTTATATATTGTATATATTATATAAAATATAATATAATAATAAAATATATCAATATATATTATATACTGTATATACAATATGTAAATATTACATATATGTTATATTTTATATTGCTACTGTATTACATTTTTAGTTTACTTTATACCTGCATTAACTTTTCCATCCTTTGTAACTGAGCTACTGTGTGGAACAATTTCCCTTGTGGATCAATAAAGTTTGTTTGAGTCTAAATCTAACTCTGATAAGATATCTTAAATTAAGATTTGTATAGCTACAAAGTAGCAGGACTTTTAAGATGGAAAAAGGTATTTTAATCTGAAAAACAAGCATTATTCAACTTTTAATCCTTTATTCAAGCATCCTGGAGATGTTGCAGAGTCTTTAAACAAGGACCTCTATGAAGGACAAAGACAAAATATCCTATTTGAATAGTTATTTTCTTAATTTTAACATTTTAAAACTAGAATATAAACACATATAATTATTTGTGCTAAAATTAGGATTAGTCAATGACTAAGTAAATAGCTCTTAAAACTAGGGACATTTCGAGAAATACAATTTTACATCTTGGCAAGTGGCAAATAATTTTCAGTGTATTGGTTGGATAATTTTAAAACAAAAAAGAACTGCACTTTTGGGAATTGTGCTCATCATTCACAATCTACAGTACAGACAAAAAGTTTGGACACACCTTCTCATCCAATGCGTTTTCTTTATTTTCATGACTATTTACATTGTAGATTGTCACTGAAGGCATCAAAACTATGAACACACGTAACAAAAAAAGGTGAAATAACTGAAAACATGTTTTATATTCTAGTTTCTTCAAAATAGCCACTGAACTCTGATTACTGCTTTGCACACTCTTGGCATTCTCTGGATGAGCTTCAAGCACACATGTGAAGTGAAAACCATTTCAGGTGACTACCTCTTGAAGCTCATAGAGAGAAAGCCAAGAGTGTGCAAAGCAGTCATCACAGCAAAGAGTGGCTATTTTGAAGAAACTAGAATATAAAACATGTTTTCAGTTATTTCACCTTTTTTTTTTGTTCAGTACATAACTCCACATGTGTTCATACATAGTTTTGATGCCTTCAGTGACAATCTACAATGTGGGGGTTAAATCACCAAAAATGATTCCCGGGCGCGGCACCGCTGCTGCCCACTGCTCCCTTCACTTCCCAGGGGGTGAACAAGGGGATGGGTCAAATGCAGAGGACAAATTTCACCACACCTAGTGTGTGTGTGACAATCATTGGTACTTTAACTTTAACTTAACTTAAATAGTCATAAAAAAAACAAAACGCATTGAATGAGAAGGTGTGCCCAAACTTTTGGCCTGTACTGTGTATGCAAGACAAGAACATACATGTTTTTCTCTTTTTGTTCATTCTAAATAGTGAAAATCTGCGAGCAAAATATGAACATAACACAGTCATTTACAATAACCGCTCTCACTGGGGTGCCGACTGATGGGATGGTTATATATTTCAACACAAGACTTGCGCTCCTCGTTTAGCTGGTAAATTCAGCATTAAAAAAAAGGCTGGTATGAAACAAGCCTCTTGCCGTGTCTCGCTCGTACTGTTTTGAGGTCGAGGTTGAATTTCGAAGTTGACCAACTTCTCGGCGAATGTCATGATTTATAATCAAGCATTAACTTTTCCAAACTCAGAGGCGTTCCAATGGCAGCAGCTTAGTAGTTGGTACCTAGCTTACCTCTCGCTTGTGGCTGGAGGAGCGTTGTAAGTATCTCTGTGATCAAGGTGCCGTGTTACTAAGGCCCCTTCTACACTAAGCCGGCTAAGGTTATCCAGGGTAAATCCCACCTTTGATTGATTGATTGAATTGATAGAAACTTTTATTAGTAGATTGCACAGTTCAGTACATATTCCGTACAATTGACCACTAAATGGTAACACCCGAATAAGTTTTTCAACTTGTTTATGTCGGGGTCCACGTAATGAACTCATGGTACAAATATATACTATCATCATAATACAGTCATCACACAAGTTAATCATCAGCAACCTTATCCTTGTCCACACACACACAATGGTCGTTTAAGACCCCCTCACCCCCTTCCGTCCGCCGGCGCAACGCGACCTAGTACGCATGCGCGGAAAATGTGCACGTCATAGTCACATCCAGTGTTGCTTTGTGTGCAAGTTCATAAATGAGATTGTACTTATCTGAACAATATCCAGTGCTGTGGTATTTCAATTAACTAGAATGCAGTTTGCTGTGTGGCCCTATTGTAGTGAATCACACCTGAGACATCATACATTAATGAAATCTTTAATGGACATGTGAAAGTGGAGGTTCGGCGGAGGTCAAGACACACCCGACTCATCGTGTAAATACAAACTTCTCCCTATTGGCGTACTACGGATACAGCAACATTTGACTGATTTGCAGGTGTGTAATTTGTTGTGAGTTTATGCACTGTGTTGGTTTTGTTGTTTGAACAAGGTGAATGCACGGTTCATTTTGTGCACCAGTAAAAAAAACATGGTAACACTTTAGTATGGGGAACATATTCACCATGAATTAGTTACTTATTAACATGCAAATTAGTAACATATTGGCTCTTAACAAGTCATTATTAAGTACTTATTAATGCCTTTTTTGGCATGGCCTTATTTTAACCCTAACCCTCTAACACTGGCCCTAACCCTTTTAACCCTAACCCTAACCAAATAACTCTAAGCCTTTGTTATTAGAATATGTTCCCCATACTAAAGTGTTACCAAAAACATATAACTTTGTCTTGAATTTGAAAAAAAAATATATATATATTTTTCACTAAAGAAGGGTTCGATGAATGCGCATATGAAACTAGTGGGGTTCGGTACCTCCAACAAGGTTAAGAACCACGGCTTTAAATGATGGTTTAGTGTGGCTGACACAATGTTTAGGCTAGATAATTATTTGTTTAAGAAGTTATCCGCCTTAATGTAGACAGGGCCTAAAAATAGTTCCTTGGCGTTCGTTCTTACAATAACAACGGCGCTATAGCTTGGTTAGTATTGTAAATGGAGTGTTGTTTTTGGCTTTATAGGCTAAATAGATGACTCCAATTAGCTACATTATTAGCTGCTTCTTGCAAGGTTGTTTCCTGCTAGTAGAAAGAGTGTAAATGTGTGTTATTGTCATTTAATCAATTTCCAAAATGTAACTTTTTCTTTTCAGGACTTTTTCTGGGCTTTAAACTGAGGCTTCAGTTAATGTTGCTACTTATTACTGTACCAGCTAGCTCAGCAGGAGTGTGGAAGGTTCTGGCCGGTATCTGTAATCAGGCCAGCTGAGGGAAGGGTCAAAGGTAAACTAATGACACCTACAATGAATAGTTGTCCTTGGAAGCCAACGCTGCAGCTGAGCAAGGCGTTTGCTTCTGGGAATAAGAATGTGCTACTTTAAGAATGCCTCGGCTGAACTATGCGCTTACAATTTACAAGATTGTATTCACTCTTTTCTGCTGGTACGAGGAAACAAACCAAGGGTCCTCGGCGCGGTGGTGGGCTCAATTGGGGTCAGGTTCAAACCATTCAGATTGCACCAACACGTGACACACCTTCCACAACATTCTGAGCATTTTTCACTTCTTATACGTTTTAGTGGATTAAAGGTGAGAAACAAACCTTCAAGTTCTGATTTCCAATTATTTCCAAGTCCCCATGCAGGAATTTGTTTGCAGTAAAGTTGTACACACTCGAGGAGACAGGCTGTGCTACTCGATTTAAGGATGAAACAAACTGGCTATTCCATCCTCTATGTAAACATCTGGCAGCTTCCCATGCTTGCACAATTCATGGGCATCTAATTGGCTGTAATCATTTTAGCTTAAGTAAATTTAGAATAGGCACTTACCCCTAGAACACACAGCTGTTGGCAGACCATTCTGGGGACTGGGTGTGCCTCATGCTGACTGCAAGACATGGCCCGTACATAAACTTCTTGTATTGTATCAATATTGCAGGATTTACTGCTTCTAACCTACAAGATCATTGGATGCACAAACAAACAAAAATAGCTATAATGACTCGTTGTCTAAATCAGGCCCACTCAAATATTAACACTAAAGTAGTAATCCTACTCTTGATTTTAATCATATTCAATAATTACTGTATTTTCCGGATAATAGAGCACACCTGTATATAAGTCGCACCAACTAAATTTTAGAAGAAAAAAAGATGTTCCATATATTAGCCACGCCGGACTATAAGACACAGGCATTTCCGTTGTGAATTGAGTTATTTACAGATTTTTTAAATGTTTATTTTCATACCTTAATTGTTTCCAAACGTTGTCAGGGCAGTAAAACGGCTGATCAAACAAAACAGGAGTCATCGTCATGGATGCACTAGCTGCAGAAGCTAGCTTTCCAATCAGCTAAACAAACTGAATAGATCCATGGTGACCTTTGGGTGAATTTACAAAAAAAAACAACACTAAAAGAATGCAATTGTGAGTTAATAACACAGACACTCATAAATATGTTAGCATGCTCACTAATGTTAATGTTATTATCATGTAATGACAATAACATGTACAGATATGCATGAAAATACTCCTACAGACATCACACATTGGACAGTTCAGTAGGTAATAATTGTTTTAGTTATACTGTAAAACCAACAAACGTTGCTTAGAGTGATGAATGAAGAATCCATGCGAGTAGAAACACTATTGACGGCTAGAAGACGGAACGGCAATGGTACTTCCAGTTGAAAGCTCAGTCTAAACAGAGGGTCATTGCAGTACTGCAGCACCCGCAGTGAGCGAACACGTCCAAAAGATTGTGCCACAGCACTTGTTTTTTTTGTTTTTTTATAAACTATTTGCAATATGGCTATCAGCGGAGAAAAAAACATAAATGATTCCAATGATTCCTGGGCGCGGCACTGCTGCTGCCCACTGCTCCCCTCACCTCCCAGGGGGTGAACAAGGGGATGGGTCAAATGCAGAGGACACATTTCACCACACCTAGTGTGTGTGTGACAATCATTGGTACTTTAACTTTAAATTAGCCGCACCGTTTTATAAGCCGCAGGGTTCAAATCATAGGAAAAAAGTAGCGGCATATAGTCCTAAATTTACGGTATGTTGTGCTAAAATACATAAACTAAACTAATAATGAATTTTTGTCTTAACTAAACTGTCTATAAAACAAAAGTGCAAATGAAAATACAGCTTTGTCACTTTAGTCAACATTTTTGCGCTTTACACATTTCTCTATGACTTTAGCTCCAGACTTCTTCTGTTTGTTTTTGAGATTGACATGACTGCCACAAGTGGTGGAAACATGTATCACAAATGAGTAACCCCGCGGCCCATACCGACCACAGCTGAGAAACCGATATTTTTTGGCTGCCCAACAATGGACCCAGACCCTCTAGTTAAGAAACACAGGTCTAAATAGCTGTTACAAGCTGTCCCAGCTCACTTTACTTAAACAGTCACCCTAAATATGGTCTGTAAGCATTACGGGACACGTAACACCAACTGTGTATTGTTGAAAAGTTACAAACAAGTTGACCTTCAGTTAGAGATGGGTGTTTGTGACCTATTACCGGCAACATATTTGAACTTCAGTCCGTCTTTTGCACGGCGCACGTAACGGTAAGTTGCAAAGCATCTGACTTTTTAGTCATTTGTTTTAAGAACGCTTGTCAAGTCCGCTTTTAAGGTCACCCCTCTGCGACGTGTCTGTAGACTTATGATTTCATCAAGTGAAAGCAAGCCTGCCAAGGCCGTGATTCAATAATAAAAAGCTATGAAATAGTACAGTACTAGCAGGAAGGACAGAGCCTGGCGGCCAGCAGAGTGGCAGGCGGCAGGCAATGAATTCAACCGCGTCCTTTAAATGTATAACTTTATCTTGCCGGAAATTGCCGCAACTGAAAGGCAAATTGGGCTTTGACAAAACAAAGTGTCAAGCGCATTTGATAAAAGTACAGTAGACATGTTTTCATCTGTGACTTTGGGACCTACATTATGATTTTCAAACTAATCTTTTTTTTTTTTTGCCTTAAGCCTTCTCCTTGATTAAAGGTTGAATGAGTGAGGGGAAGCAGGAGAGGGATTGAGTGCGTAGGATGTTGTAAAGTAATGTCAAACAGCCTCATTGTGGAAAGGGAATGGATTAAGGGCATTGTTTGAGATGTGAGAAGAGGTTCCCAGCTATAGTAGTAGCTGACATCTTCCAGTATCTCCAAGCCCAACTGTGGCCTAATCTGCTGGTTTGCACGCCTGCAAATAATTTTCCATTTGTCAGACTGACAGTAGAAGCACCGTCTTGCTCTGCATTGCGGATTACTGTATTGAGCATCCTGTCCTGCACCTACATAGACCCCCTGACAAAGGATTTAATTGAATATCCATCCGTAGCTAATTTGCACTTGTACCATGTGGGAACACGCATACACACAATGCTTGAAGCCCAAACAAAAAATATGCAGACATGTGTTATTGTTTGTATGACACGCATCTTTCTTACAGTTTGCATATTCAAGTGAGCGTCGGTGTATATATTTTATCTGCAAAAGTCAAAATGAACGCTTTAATAGGGATTAATCTGTTGTCATTTTACAGATGATTAAAAAGTTTAAACCAATTATACCCATATCCAGCGCGGAATGACTCAAAGTCTCCGGCAATGCATGTCAGGCGGGTTTTTTCCAAGTCGTGTTACAGTTGTCCATGCACACATGGACAGTAGACGCTCTAGTGACAGGCTACACGCCCAAACAAGTTAATATGGAAGATGCTAAACAGTATGTCGGTCCTGTCAAAGGGAAATTTGAGTAAGAAAAAACAACCAAAAAACATGACGAAACAGTTGACTGACATAAAGCATTATCTTAAAGGCCTACTGAAATTAATTTTTTTTATTTAAACGGGGATAGCAGATCCATTCTATGTGTCATACTTGATCATTTTGCGATATTGCCATATTTTTGCTGAAAGGATTTAGTAGAGAACAACGACGGTAAAGGTTGCAACTTTTGGTCGCTGATAAAAAAAAGCCTTGCCTATACCGGAAGTAGCGTGACGTCACCGGAGGAAGGACTCCTCACATTTTCCCATTGTTTACAATGCAGCGAGAGAGATTCGGACCGAGAAAGCGACGATTACCCCATTAATTTGAGCCAGGATGAAAGATTCGTGGATGAGGAAAGTGAGAGTGAAGGACTACAGTGCAGTGCAGGATGTATCTTTTTTCGCTCTGACCGTAACTTAGGTACAAGGGTTCATTGGATTCCACACTTTCTCCTTTTTCTATTGTGGATCACGGATTTGTATCTTAAACCACCTCGGATACTATATCCTCTTGAAAATGAGAGTCGAGAACGCGAAATGGACATTCACAGTGACTTTTATCTCCACGACAATACATCGGCGAAGCTCTTTAGCTACTGAGCTAACGTGATAGCATCGGGCTCAAATGCAGATAGAAACAAAATAAATAAATCCCTGACTGGAAGGATAGACAGAAGATCAACAATACTATTAAACCATGGACATGTAACTACACGGTTAATAATTCCCAGCTTGGCGAAGCTTAACAATGCTGTTGCTAACGACGCCATTGAAGCTAACTTAGCAACGGGACCTCACAGAGCTATGATAAAAACATTAGCGCTCCACCTACGCCAGCCAGCCCTCATCTGCTCATCAACACCCGTGCTCGCCTGCATTCCAGCGATCGACGGAAGGACAAAGGACTTCACCCGATCATCCGTGCGGTCGGCGGCTAGTGTCGGGTAGTGCGTCTGATATCCAAGTCAAAGTCCTCCTGGTTGTGTTGCTACAGCCAGCCGCTAATACACCGATCCCACCTACACCTTTCTTCTTTGCAGTCTTCATTGTTCATTAAACAAATTGCAAAAGATTCACCAACACAGATGTCCAGAATACTGTGGAATTTTCAGATGAAAACAGAGCTTTTTTGTATTGGATTCAATGGGGTACCAATACTTCCGTTTCAACGATTGACGTCACGCGCATACGTCATCATATATAGACGTTTTCAACCGGAAGTTTACCGGGAAATTTAAAATTGCACTTTATAAGTTCCATCCATCCATCCATTTTCTACCGCTTATTCCCTTCGGGGTCGCGGGGGGCGCTGGATCCTATCTCAGCTACAATCGGGCGGAAGGCGGGGTACACCCTGGACAAGTCGCCACCTCATCGCAGGGCCATTTGAACGTTTTGAACCGGAAGTTCCCCGGGAAATTTAAAATTGCACTTTATAAGTTAACCCGGCCGTATTGGCATGTGTTGCAATGTTAAGATTTCATCATTGATATATAAACTATCAGACTGCGTGGTCGGTAGTAGTGGGTTTCAGTAGGCCTTTAAGTGGGCTCTGTACCGAGGATGTTGTTGTGGCTTGTGCAGCCCTTTGAGACACTTGTGATTTAGGGCTATATAAATAAACATTGATTGATTGATTGATTTAAAATACAACATGAATATCAAAAAGAAATACAAGTCCGCATTATTGTGGATTAATGTGCACACAGACTTGGTATGTTTACATGCACTAAACAACTAATTATTGCAACAATTTGGTTGAAAACAAACTTTACGTAGGTTTTTGACCCTTTCAAAAATGCGATTAACATATCTAAATCATATCTAGATAAAAAGTTTTTTTTTTTTTTTACTAAAAAGTGATAATAAATTCAATATAAAGTGGCCAGCATATGAACTGAACTAATCACATTATCTGTCATTATTCACTTAAATATGATTATTAATATGTCAAGTTTCCATCTACTTCATAGTTTAAAGTAGAGATTATCTGATTTATGTGGTATTATCATTAGTAGATAATACAAATCATAATAACACATCTTTATTACCATGATTATATTGTTACATTTTAGTCTCCCCCTTCTTTGAAAACTAGCGGCGCCTATGTTTTTAACTTTAATCAAGGGTCCTTGAACGCACCACAGTTATGTGCAATGAGAAAAAATAAAAAAAAGTGAAACTTGTCCCATAACTTTATGCTATGCTGCCCTACAGACATTTATTTATCTGCATTTTATTTTGTATCACCTCATCCTTGTTTTGAAATGCTGGTGCTGTGTGTGGATGCTTTAAAGTGAGCAACAATTTGGACTGCATGGAGTCGTCGGAACTTTAAATATGTGGACATAGTTTTTGCATGACAGTCGTGGTGTGTGGGTGCCGTAATATGTGTAGTTATGGAGATAGTTTTTTTTCTCTATTAATGCATATGTGTTAACTATACAATGTTGATCATGTGGGAAAAATTATGATAATGGCAAGCAGAATTTTTTTTAAATTATTGTAAATATGTTCCCTGAAATACGCATTAAGGCTAAGAAGTGTTTTTTTAATCCAATTACTTGATTAATTGCACACAATAATGTTTACATTACTCGGATAATGAATAGCTGCAGCCCGACATATGCCAATGAATGATCCAAATAAACAAGGTATATACACTACCGTTCAAAAGTTTGGGGTCACATTGAAATGTCCTTATTTTTGAAGGAAAAGCACTGTACTTTTCAATGAAGATAACTTTAAACTAGTCTTAACTTTAAAGAAATACACTCTATACATTGCTAATGTGGTAAATTACTATTCTAGCTGTAAATGTCTGGTTTTTGGTGCAACATCTACATAGGTGTATAGAGGCCCATTTCCAGCAACTATCACTCCAGTGTTCTAATGGTACAATATGTTTGCTCATTGGCTCAGAAGGCTAATCGATGATTAGAAAACCCTTGTGCAATCATGTTCACACATCTGAAAACAGTTTAGCTCGTTACAGAAGCTACAAAACTGACCGTCCTTTGAGCAGATTGAGTTTCTGGAGCATCACATTTGTGGGGTCAATTAAACGCTCAAAATGGCCAGAAAAAGAGAACTTTCATCTGAAACTCGACAGTCTATTCTTATTCTTAGAAATGAAGGCTATTCCACAAAATTGTTTGGGTGACCCCAAACTTTTGAACGGTAGTGTATGCTCAGTTTTACTTAATTCAGTCCTTCTCAAATGGTGGGGTGGGCTCCAGAGTATGATGAAGTGTAAGTAGCACTTGGCTTCACTGTAACCACGGTGGGAGAGGAGGAAAGGCCGGTCTGTTGTTTCCTTTAACGTTAATAAACTTACAATTTTATGCAGAGGTTTAGTTATTACAATTTTAAGGACAAAAAATAAGATGGGACTTAAATGCTTCTGATATGTTGGATCCACTATGGACTGGACTTTCACAATATTATGTCAGACCAACTCGACATCCATTGCTTTCGTGTCTCCCCTAGAGGGGGGGGGGGGGTTACCCACATATGCGGTCCTCTCCAAGGTTTCTCATAGTCATTCACATCGACGTCCCACTGGGGTGAGTTTTTCCTTGCCCTTATATGGGCTCTGTACCGAGGATGTCGTTGTGGCTTGTGCAGCCCTTTGAGACACTTGTGATTTAGGGCTATATAAATAAACATTGATTGATTGATTGGAATAATACTATTTATAGTCATGGTGGAGAGTGGGGGGCGCAAAATATTTTCTTCTTTCTAATGGGGAGCTTAACGGAAAATATTTGAGAAGCACTGTCTTAATTTACCTTAATTTAAGGCGGAAGAGGTGCACAAAAAAGTTTGATTGTTATTCATTCCGATTGTAATTTGATTCATCATTTTCAAAAATGGAGTTCAAAACAAAACAAAAACACAATTTTTGTATACATATATATATATATATATATATATATAATTGTTTTTTAAATATATATATATATATATATATATATATATATATATATATATATATATATATATATATATATATATATATATATATATATATATATTTAAAAAACAATTATATATATATATATATAATTGTTTTATATATATATATATATATATATATATATATATATATATATATATATAATTGTTTTTTAAATATATATATATATATGTATATATATATATATATATATATATATATATATATATATATATATATATATATATATATATATATATTTATATATATATATATATATATATTTATATATATATATGTATATATATATATATATATATATATATATATATATATATATATATATATATATATATACATATATATATATATATATATATATATATATATATATATATATATATATATATATATATATATATATATATATATATATATATATATATATATATATATATATATATATATATATATATACATACAGGCCAAAAGTTTGGACATACCTTCTCATTTAATGTGTTATCTTTTTTTTCATGACTATTTACATTGTAGATTGTCACTGAAGGCATCAAAACTATGAATGAACACATGTGGAGTTATGTACTTAACAAAAAGAAGTGAAATAACTAAAACATGTTGTATATTCTAGTTTCTTCAAAATAGCCACCCTTTGCTCTGATTACTGCTTTGCACACCCTTGGCATTCTCTCGATGAGCTTCAAGAGGTAGTCACCTGAAATGGTTTTCACTTCACAGGTGTGCTTGAAGCTCATCGAGAGAATGTCAAGAGTGTGCAAAGCAGTAATCAGAGCAAAGGGTGGCTATTTTGAAGAAACTAGAATATAAAAAATGTTTTGAGTTATTTCACCTTTTTTTGTTAAGTACATAACTCCACATGTGTTCATTCATAGTGTTGATACCTTCAGTGACAATCTACAATGTAAATAGTCATGAAAATCATTTGGTCTGTACTATTATATGTATATATATATATATATATATATATATATATATATATATATATATATATATATATATATATATATATATATATATATATATATATATATATATATATATATATATATATATATATATATATATATATATACTTGTTTTTTTTTTTTTAGAATAATACATTTTTAGGATGACACTTTTTGGCCATCTCCATACAACCATAAGGGGCTTTTATAACCTATAACCTGTTTTGAAAAGGTTTCATCATAAATATTATTCCAAATAATATGTTGCAATAATTGCTTTAAATGGTGAATCGTATTGAATCGAGAATCGATTCTGAATGTAATTCTCACCTTTAGAATCGTAATCGGATCAAATCGTTAGGTGCCAATATATTCACACTCTTAACAGTTTGACTCTTCTAACTCAGAGATAGATCAAGTTCCAAAATCTCCAAAATGTTCCCCTCTCTCAATCTAAATTCCCACTGTTACAATTTTGAAGTGGAAATCCTACCCCCCTAAACCAAGGACTGAACTAGATGACATTTCAAATAAACTATTTTATACAATAATATAAATTGTGTAGGGGATGAGGATACCCTTTACTTACCCTTGATCCCAAACCCTTCTTTTCCCCGTTTGTTTGTATTTCAGCTCGCAGATGTGATATACTTAATGCCTAAATACATATAATTGTCCATTTTAGCTTCACATTACACTTGTGCTTAAGCTAATTAATCCTCAGTGTTTGTCATACTTAAACAATGATGGATTCCCATTATATATCTCCAGTGTTGGCGGTTTTATTGAAATGGTATTTAGCGCAATCACTTTTTTGTTTGTCCTTGTTTGGAGACAAACAACTTGCCATTGATTGACGTCGGAAAAAAAGGAAGGTTAATTTTCCTGGGATTGACTGCGTGGAGATGGATTGTTTTGTTTTTGTTTCACACATTAATCCCGATAATCCTGAACGTGGCCCCGGTGACACTTGGACAGTCTGTGTCGACTTTTCCGAGTGACAGCAGTGCTCCATCCCGTATGATGATGTGTTAAATAAAACACTGCCCACATGTTTGCCTTAAACTAAGTAGCCCTTAACTGTTTGGACAGACAGCCAGCAGTTGCACTTAATGTATTTGTTTATTTTCCAGATAAGCGGCCTCCTTTATGGATAAGCAGTTGATGCTTCCCTTCTGTCAAGCTGGGACAGGCTGTGGAAGATAAAATAGAGTCTGTTAATCTGGTGCTGGTGAGCGGAGAGAGCGATGTTATTGACCTACGCTGGCAGCAATGTGTTTCAATTATACTCCGCTATCCATTTGTCAGGCAAGCAATGTGATGGTAGGGGGGTGGGGGGTTCATGGAGTTCAGGCCTGGGTTACAGTCCTTCTCCATCACGTATGTGTCTTATAGCAAAGCGCTTTAATTGAATTAGCCAATTTATTCTTTAAGCTGCGATGTCCTGGCTCTGTGTAAAACAATAAGGTGCATGTTTAAAAATAAATGCAGTTTGCACATGTCATGTCTTTACGGTCGAAATGCATTTACTTCCTTGTCACTGCAAATCTGAATACATCAATTATAATAATAAATCCGATAATCTTATTTTCTCTACAGATTTGATTCATGATGTATTTTAATAAGTGGAGTTATACCAATACATTTGTAATTACGATCTGAAAATATAAAATATTCAAAACCAGAATTCTCCTGAATAGGGATTGACATCATGGCCTAAATTTCACATTGGGATATACATTGTAGGCGATAAGGATATATTTCACAACATAATCTTGTTGTAAAATGATTTACATTATAATAGAACCGTTTCAGAACAGGATATATCGGCCCTAAGGAACGTCAACTGATTAAAAAAAAAGTATGTGTATATACATACAGTCGCGATCAAAAGTTTACATACACTTGTAAATAACATAATGTCATGGCTGTCTTGAGTTTCCAAGACCCAACCTCCGGGCTGATGATTTTAGATTGTCCTGAAGAATTTGGAGGTAATCCTCCTTTTTCATTGTCCCATTTAAAGCACCAGTTCCATTGGCAGCAAAACAGGCCAAACAGCTCAATTTTTGTTTCATCTGACCACAGATCTTTCCTCCAGAAGGTTTTATCTTTGTCCATGTTATGTCAGATGAAACAAAAATTGAGCTGTTTGGCCACAATACCCAGCAATATGTTTGGAGGAGAAAAGGTGAGGCCACCATCCCTACCGTCAAGCATGGTGGCGGTTGTATTATGCTCTGGGCCAGGACAACCTAAAATCATCAGCCCGGAGGTTGGGTCTTGGGCGCAGTTGGGTGTTCCAACAGGACAATAAACCCAAACACACGTCAAAAGTGGTCAAGGGTCAGGCTAGAATTAAGGTTTTAGAATGGCCTTCCCAAAGTCCTGACTTAATGTGGACAATGCTGAAGAAACAAGTCCATGTCAGAAAACCAACACATTTAGCCGAACTGCACCAATTTTGTCAAGAGGAGTGGTCAAAAATTCAACCAGAAGCTTGTGGATGGCTACCAAAAGCGCCTTATTGCAGTGAAACTTGCCAAGGGACATGTAAGCAAATATTAACATTGCTGTATGTATACTTTTGACCCAGCAGATTTGGTCACATTTTCAGTAGAGCCATAATAAATTCATAAAAGAACCAAACTTCATGAATGTTTTTGTGGCCAACAAGTATGTGTTCCAATCACTCTATCACAAAAAAATAAGAGTTGTAGAAATTATTGGAAACTCAAGACAGCCATGACGTTATGTTCTTTACAAGTGTATGTAAACTTTTGATCGCGACTGCATATGTATATATATTACCGGTATACCGGTACTAGTAAAGTACCACTATATTAATGAATCATAATCGGTACTATACCGCCTCTAAAAAGTACCGGTTGTCTTTTTTCTTTAACAGGCATGACGGCGCGCCGCTGTCACGCTGTGACATTGCTGGTTTTACGAGCAGATGAGCATGTTCGGCAGCGCACAATCACAGAGTACTTACAAGCAGACACAGTGTGTAGACAGAAAAGGGAGAGTTGACGCATTTTGGCTTAAAAACTAAAGATAAAGGTGAAGTTATAACACTGACATGCTGCTCAGTAAGAGGTGCTTTAAGACAGTGGTCCCCAACCACCGGGCCGCGGCCCGACCGATTGGTACCGGGCCGCGCAAGAAATAAAAAAATAAAAAATTTAATTTAAAATTTTTATTTTTAATTTTTTTTTTTATTAAATCAACATAAAAAACACAATATATACATTATATATCAATATAGATCAATACAGTCTGCAGGAATACAGTCCGTAAGCACACATGATTGTATTTCTTTATGAAAAAAACAAAAACAAAAAAAAGGTTCTTAACCTGCAGTGGTTCTTAATCTTGTTGGAGGTACCGAACCCCACCAGTTTCATATGTGCATTCACCGAACCCTTCTTTAGTGAAAAATAAAATGTTTTTTTTTTTCAAATTCAAGAAAAGGTTATATGTTTTTTTACTGGTGCACAAAATGAACCGTGCATGAAAATCACCTTGTTCAAAGAACAAAACTAACACAGTGCATGAACTCACAACAAATTACACACCTTACACACATTACCATGAATTGATTAACGTGGGCCCCGACTTAAACAAGTTGAAAAATTTATTCGGGTGTTGCCATTTAGTGGTCAATTGTACGGAATATGTACTGTACTGTGTAAACTGTACTGTTTCATATAATGTATTCTCTTCCTTTGCAATCTACTAGTAAAAGTTTCAATCAATCAATCAAAAAATCTGCAAATCAGATGGAAAATTAGAGGGAACATTGTTTGGGGGTATCCATAATACGCCGATAGGGAGAAGTCTTTATTTACACGATAAGTCGGATGTGTCTTTACCTCCGTGGTGGAGGCTCCGCCGAACCCTTGAGGCCGACTCACCGAACCCCTAGGGTTCGATCGAACCCAGGTTAAGAACCACTGCCCTACTGTGTAAATGTGAGTGTGAATGTTGTCTGTCTTACTATGTTGGCCATGTGATGAGGTGGCGACTTGTCCATGGTGTACCCTGCCTTCCGCCCGAATGCAGCAGAGATAGGCTCCAGCACCCCCCGCGACCCCAAAAGGGACATGCGGTAGAAAATGGATGGATGGATGAATGCTTCTCTTAGACACACATATTAAAGGTCTTACATAAAACATTATTACTGGTTCGATATTTCCTGGAAAAAAAACAAAAAACAAAAAAAACAACAATTCAAAGCCTTTGCATGGTGTTTAATGATGTATACTATTATCAAACTTTCACTGCAATTAAATATCAGCTCTAAATATCAGTTATTAATCTCCTTGACTACTAATAAGCAGTATCGGCCCTGGAAAAAAAACATATCGATCTCTAATTATGACCACTCCTTCTTTCGAATTGTGCAGAAAAGCACTCCAATACGCTCAAACTGCTTCGCCAAGTCGGGCATGATTTTGATGATTTATTTATTTTTTAAAGCTATATGTTCTTGTTCTTCTCAGCACTGTCCTTCACACTCATTATTTCCAATGGTTTGAAAACAACATTACGTAGATTTTGTCACGCTTGGGTCCCATTTTACTGCGCGGATCGTTCTCCCAAGATGCAGCAGGAACTCTGGAGGCAATATGCAGGTAAGGAAATGATGTATTCCTCATAAATCATTCAAAATACCAAAAGACGAGATACAAAAAAAAGCTGATCGCACGGGGAGCTAAGACAAAACTTAGCACAGGAATCGTGAGCAAAGAAGTAAGAAATCATCAAACGTAACTGTTGTGTAACGCAAACAAGACAACCAGACAGTGTGTGGCGAAAAACAGGAATAAGTAGCTCTCTGATTAGTGTCCAGGAGCAGGTGAGCGTCTAGAACACTAATCAGAGGCAGGTGAAACTAATCAGCACCCATGACAACTAAAACACAAACCCAGGGGTGCTGAAAACAGAACTGAGGGAGTCAAAAACTAAACAAAACATGATTCGGGCAATGGATCATGACAGATCTCTAAGCAAGACATGACGCTTTGGGCGGATATTACCGGGTTCACTGTGGCATTTGCTTCGCCAACTAATGGCAGGGAGTCTCATAACAAATCTTCTTTGCCTGCAACTGAAAGCATAACAATTAGCAGAGAAGCAAACTTGTATCTCAAAACATTTGTTAGTTGGGGCACTCGTAAGTCGTAATGTTTTTTTTTTCATTAAAGCAATTTATTCTTTAAATAAAGAAACTACTTCGAGTATAAGGCACACATACAGAAATCGGAAGTCAACAAAGCGGTCCGTACCTCCAACTTCACTGAAATGTGTGCTTGTTTACAGCTAGAGTACAAGCGAGGCAAATTCCCTGGCTTGTTGTCTATCATATTTGCAAATTGCAAGTAGTTGCATGAGATTAATTCTTATCAAGTTCAATTTATTCTGGTGGAGCAGCTGGAAGAGGTCGGAGTGTGGCCTGCATACTGTCTGTGAGCTGTCTGACAAGACGGCTGGCCTGTCAATCACCTCAGCCCTAGTTGCAGGTGTGGAGAAGGTGTGTGCATTCATGGTGCGCTGGCCGACTTGCACTCTGGCCCCTCACACCTGGTTTTTCCACTACGCTCTAATTGTCAATTCATTCATTTCCCACAAGTCTTCAACTCCTGCTGCGTGATCCCGCTATCTGCATCTAATCAACAGTGTATCTCCTCAGCTCCTCTTGTTAAGAGTGAAGAATAGTGAGTAAAACCGCTCTCCATAAGCGTGTCATGTACACCAATTATGGTAATCTGCCGCGTTTGCAGATGGTCCAGTTGTGATTGCAGCTTTTTGCGTCGTGAGAGGCCGCCTGAAATTGCCTCGTAAAAGCCACGTGCTACTCATTACTGCTCATCCTCAACCGAGTATCCCTTTGTCACTTGTGAGCCATCTGCGGAGGCTGTCTGTAGCACAAGCGGAAATGCAAAGTTGCACCAGAAGCAACAGAACATCTATTGTCTTGGTAAATATGCAATGTTTGTTGACTGTATTTTTTTGGACAATAAGGTGCACTTAAAATCATTCAATTTTCTCAAAAATCGACAGTGCGCCTTCTGAGCCGGTGCGCCTAATGTACGTGTTAATTCTGGTTGTGCTTACCGACCTCGAAGCAGTTTTGTTTGGTACATAATACGTGTGAACAGTAGATGGCAGTCACACATAAGAGACACGTGTGGACTGCAGGTTGACGCCTGTTCAAAAAATGACGCAAGCAGGTGACTGTAAGCAAGCAACACCACACCTTTGAATTTCCATTGAGAATATAGAACATTACACACAGCGCTCAAAAATCTGTCAAAACAACTTTGGTAAGCTATGATGGAACACAGGCCATTACAGCTACCGTAGTCATATGTGCTGTGGTACAACGTACGGGTATTAAATGACACTTATTAGGAGACATATCTTCTGGCGTTTTGTTTTACAATATTAAGCAAAACCAACTTTTCTTAACTATTGGTACCTGTTGATGTGTATTTGGGATCTGCATAAGTCCCGGAAATTACAGTTCTAACTTATATCTGTTAGTAGATTCGCTACAAAAGTGCTAAAAGATGACGGTACAACAAAGGAGCCACGTAAATAAGACCGCCCACAAAACGACGCCTCCTGAAGAAACGGTCAGAAAGCGGCTTGAAGATGGTCTGTAAAACATAATATACTGTATGTAACATTTTGACCAAAGAACCACCATTACATGTTATGTAGACCACAAGGAAGTGTTTTTAATGTAGAAAATGCCACGTGCTACTGCTCATCCTCAACCGACTATCCCTTCGTCACTTGTCAGCCATCTGCGGAGGCTGTCCGTAGCACAAGCGGCAATGCAAAGTTGCACCAGAAGCAACAGAACATCTATTGTCTTGGTAAATAGGCAATGTTTGTTGACTGTATTTTTTTGGACAAAAAGGCGCACATAAAGTCATTCCATTTTCTCAAAAATCGACAGTGCGCCTTCTGAGCCGGTGCGTCCAATGTACGTGTTGATTCTGGTTGTGCATACCGACCTCGAAGCAGTTTTGTTTGGTCCATGATACGTGTGAATGTCATGATTTGTGGTCTGGATTATGTTTTTGTTATTTTCTGTTAGTTTTAAGACTGCAATAGTTCCTGTTTTTGTACATCCTTGTTTATTTTAGTTTCCATGGTGACTGATTAGTTTCACCTGCCTCTGGTGGCCTAGTGGTTAGAGTGTCCGCCCTGAGATCGGTAGGTCGTGAGTTCAAAGCCCGGCCGAGTCATACCAACGACTATAAAAATGGGACCCATTACTTCCGTGCTTGGCACTCAGCATCAAGGGTTGGAGTTGGGGGTTAAATCACCAAAATGATTCCCGGGCACGGCCACCGCTGCTGCTCATTGTTCCCCTCACCTCCCAGGGGGTGAGGGTGATGGGTCAAATGCAGAGGATGATTTCACCGCACCTAGTGTGTGTGTGACAATCATTGGTACTTTAACTTTTAACTTTTAACTCTGATGTTCGGGACCAGTATTTAAGTCTGTCTTTGCCTGTCAGTCGGCCTGGCATCATTGCTTGTGTCATGCGATTGCTTGTTTCATTGGCAAAAGTGCAAATGTGAGGAGCCCTTCAACCTGTGACGTCACGCTACTTCTGGTACAGGCAAGGCTTTTTTATCAGCGACCAAAAGTTGTAAACTTTATCGTCGATGTTCTCTACTAAATCCTTTCAGCAAAAATATGGCAATATCGCAAAATGATCAAGTATGACACATAGAATGGATCTGCTATCCCCGTTTAAATAAGAACATTTCATTTCAGTAGGCCTTTAATAACATAGAGGATAATGCCATGACTTTCATTGTGTTTCAGTGTATCTTGAAGGATCGTGCAAGTAATTGTTTCTTGTTGATGCTGTAAACAAAATGTCACTGTGCAAACCCATGTTTGTTGTTGTACTGAACACAGATTGAAACTAAACGGACTGAAATAATAATAATAACAATGAATAATTTCTAAGTCTTTGTTAGCCGTTTGTGAAGTTTTGTGCTCGTGCGCTATGTTCGCTCGCATCCTGCATCTCCTGGGGGCTAAGCCCCCCCTGTCCTTAAGGGCTAGTGACGCCCCTGGCTTGTTTCATGCTTAGTTTATGCTGCTAGTTTTCATATCTGATTTCAAGTTAATGCTAAGTGTTTGCTTCATGCCTTGCCAAGTAAGTTTTGTTTGTTCATGCCACAGTTAGTGAGTTTTTGCCCTGTCCATAGTTTATGCTAAGTGTTAGCTTTTGTTTCCTGCGCTAAATTGTGCCTTTGCCTTGTGCACCTTTTTGTTTGTACCTATTTGAGAGTCAAGATTAAATCATGTTCCTACCTTCAAGTTCTGTCCGGAATAGTCCGTTTGCGTCCTGGGAGAAAAAACCTCGCAGTAAGCTGCGAAACCCCCCCCCCCCCCTATGACAGTGAACAGTAGATGGCAGTCACACATAAGAGACATGTGTGGACTGCAGGTTGACGCCTGTTAAATAAATAACACAAGCAGGTGGCTGTAAGCAAGCAACACCACAACTTTGAAGTTTCATTGAGAATATAGAACATTACACACAAAAATCTGTCAAAACACAACTTTAGTAAGCTATGATGGAACGCGGGGCATCACAGCTACTGTAGTCATACGTGCTGTGGTACAACGTACGGGTATTATTATGGTGTGTGTATAAGGACCCCAAAATGACACCTATGAGGAGACATATTTTCTGGCGTTGTGTTTCACAATATTAAGCAAAACCGACTTTTCTTACCTATTGGGACCTGCTGATGTGTATTTGGGATCTGCATAAGTACCGGAAATTACAGTTCTAACTTACATCTGTTAGTAGATTCGCTACAAAAGTGCTAAAAGCTAATGGTACAACAAAGATGGCGGGGAGAGGATGCTGTCGAAGTGTAGCCACGTAAATAAGACCGCCCAGAAAACGGCGTATCCTGAAGAGACGGTCAGAAAGCGGCTTGAAGATGGTCTGTTAAAAATAATCTATGCAACATTTTGACCAAAGAACCACCATTACATGTTATGTAGACCACAAGGAAGTGTTTTTAATGTAGAAAGAAACATCATAATATGACCCCTTTAATGCACCTTATAATCTGGCGCTCCTTTTGTATGGAAATAGACCTGAATAGACCCGCTCATCGCCAGTGCGCCTTATAATCCGGTGCGCCCTATGGTCCGAAACATACAAAGGAGTCACACTAATTAGACCAGGACTGTAAACCCAGTGTAATTATCTTGCAACAGGTATTTTCCCTGAGTAAACAATATGCCTTTTTAAAACCGACCCACACAAACATACCTAATTATGCAATTTTATCTTTCCCTTGATATTTCACTCCGTAGACGTACAGGTAGTTATTCACTTCCAGCTATCTCCATCCTATCCAAATGTCAGTCCTCAATGGGGACTGTGGCATTTAAAGCTTGCAACCTTGTGTTGTGTAGTGACTCAGGGACGTGTGCACAGTTAACTGTGAATTCATAATTATCTACACCAAACTGTTAAAATGGGCAGGTTTTTTTGTACAAAAGCCAGAGTCAATAAAATGTGGAGGCAGACTACACGGTATAAGTGCTGTAACCTTTGTGACGTGGGGTTTCCTGCCAGCCATGATTCTTGTTTAGTGTGTAATTACTGAGGCTGCACAGCAAAATGTCACCAGCAGACAAACTGTAAGGACAACTACACTGTCAATGAAGGATTCATGCAATATGGTTTGTCTAAAATAGGAAAGCAAATTAATTACAATGAGTAAAAAATGTTTTAAAAAAAATAATCAAAGGCTACTAAACTGTCTTAAAAAATGACATTTCCATATGAACCCCGATCTATAGTCAGATTACATGCTCTGTGTACTGCAAACTAATTCCTAGCCCTTTCCTGCTCTGTCCCTGATAAGAATATAAAGACACATTTTCAAAAACCGTCAATAATACGTCATTTTCGTTCCGTAACCTGTATAATAACCAAACTGTAACAAAATGTATTATTGTAAGAGCAAACACCGAGGATTTATTTTTCTAGTGTAGTAACACATCGGCGTGCTTTGGTATTAGCCGTAGAAGATAACTACGGCAAGAGATAAGCTAGCTTTTACGTCAGCACGAAGCGTGTCTGAGTTTGTAATGCACAACACTGCGATAGAACACCAACCTATACTGACTGAAAAACATGAACAATCATATTACAGCAGTGGTTCTTAACCTGGGTTCGATCGAACCCTAGGGGTTCGGTGAGTCGGCCTCAGGGGTTCGGTGGAGCCTCCGCCACGGATGTAAAGACACATCCGACTTATCGTGTAAATAAAAACTTCTCCCTATCGGCGTATTATGGATACCCCCAAACAATGTTCCCTCTAATTTTCCATCTGATTTGCAGGTTGTTTGATTGATCGATTGAAACTTTTACTAGCAGATTGCAAAGGAAGAGAATACATTATATGAAAAAGTACAGTTTACACAGTACAGTACATATTCTGTACAATTGACCACTAAATGGTAACACCCGAATAAGTTTTTCAACGTGTTTAAGTCGGGGTCCACGTTAATCAATTCATGGTAATGTGTGTAAGGTGTGTAATTTGTTGTGAGTTCATGCACTGTGTTGGTTTTGTTCTTTGAACAAGGTGATGTTCATGCTCGGTTCATTTTGTGCACCAGTAAAAAAACATATAACTTTTTCTTGAATTTGAAATGTTTTTATTTTTTTTTCCACTAAAGAAGGGTTCGGTGAATGCGCATATGAAACTGGTGGGGTTCGGTACCTCCAACAAGGTTAAGAACCACTGTATTACAGTATCTGTAAAGTGTTAGCCCACATTTCATGTTTTGTTTGTATACAGCTATCTATACAGCGTATGTTGTCTGTAATGATACACACATGACATGCTGCGTGTATCATAATCAATATAAAGTGTAACTCACTCGATGGACAGTTCTCTCTTTGGTCCAGCTGGCCAGGGAAATTTTTTCAGTTTTTTTTCTGGTAAGCACTCCATTTATGTCAAAATAGCTTGTCTCCAAATTGCACATTTGCAGCTTTGTGTCGCTTTCACCTCTCTCGATCTGCTTCAGTCTGCTCCACCGTCTCTCTCTTTCTTTGTGCTCGCTTCTAGAAGCAGTAGTCCACCTTTCGTTCATTCACCTTCAAAAAGATAAGGTTGTGAATTCTCATTTGTCAGAAAATAGTCGTCTTCGTTGTTTGTTACCAAATCTGCCATGATTAGAACACACATAAGTGTTTTGTATCCGGAAGTAGGAACACACTGGAAGGCCGACGTGCGCTGCTATGAAACCAGAAATCAATGTGCGGAAGAAGTCAGATTAAAATGATCAAAATACGGTAAATATTGAACATATTACATATTGTTCTGAAGGTGTCTGTTAATACATTATATATATATACTTGCAGTGTGTATATTGTACATACTACATATTGTTATGAAGGTGTCTGTTACTACATTATATATACTGTATAATTGCAGTGTGTATATTGTACATATTACATATTGTTATGAAGGTGTCTGTTACTACATTTTATATATATATATATATATATATATATATATATATATATATATATATATATATATATATATATATATATATATATATATATATATATATATATATATATATATATATATATATATATATATATATACTTGCAGTGTGTATATTGAACATATTACATATTGTTATGAATGTTTCTGTTACTACATTATATATATACTTGCAGTGTGTATATGGTACATATTACATATTGTTATGAAGGTGTCTGTTACTACATTATATATATACTTGCAGTGTGTATATTGTACATATTACATATTGTTATGGAAGTGTCTGTTACTACATTATATATATAATTGCAGTGTGTATATAAAACATATTACATATTGTTATGAAGGTGTCTGTTACTACATTAAATATATATACTTGCAGTGTGTATATTGTACATATTACATATTGTTATGGAGGTGTCTGTTACTACATTATATATATATATATATATATATATATATATATATATATATATATATATATATATATATATATATATATATATATATATATATATATACTTGCAGTGTGTATATAAAACATATTATATATTGTTATGAAGGTGTCTGTTACTACATCTGGGTAGAACAGGGAGTTTGTTGATTATATTGAGCATTGCTGCCACCTAGCTTCAGGCTTTTGTATCGTTCTAAAATGAATACCAGAATGTTGACCCAAATAATGAACATCTACCCCGCATTATTCACGTACAGCTAATGGAAAATAGATACAGGTGTATAATGACAGCTGGCTATCACAGTTACTGTTAGGTATGAGAACCTTTAGCTTCTCGATTCCAATTTACCGCGTCTCTGATTGGCGGATGAATCCACACAAATTGCCTTCGACTAATGACGGCCCCCTAACACTTGACTGCAAGGCGGCCTCCATGACATCATAAGCCTGGGGAAATGGGAGAGCCAGCCAGCCAGCTATAGTGTCATTCTATTACCTGCTGAAATTGATGCCGGCATATCTTCTCCGTGATTAGCTTTGTCTCGAATAACAATGATAGCTTTAAGTGTGTCTAATTGAGGCTGGGCTCCCCCTCCCTCTATTGTGTGAAAGTGCTTAGTCATTTTGTCTGTCCTTTTAATAATTACATTATCATTTTACGCCCCTGCCAGTTACTTGAGAAGTGGGCCGGCGCATGTGTCGAAGTGAAAGCTCATTATTGGAGCTGAATTATGTGCAGTTTATTGATCCCCGTGGTGGATTATGGCACTCCAAGTCGGTCTAGACCGAAGAGTTAGCCAGATGACAGTGGCGGGGACGTATAGGTCCCCAGGGGAGAATTCCTGGGCTCACTTAGCAATTAATTCCTTGCAGGTAATGGAATTTAAGTTCACACTAAATTCACCAATGCCTTGGCAGGTAAAGTGCCTTACGCATTAAAAATAAACATTAACAATATAAATTAACAAAATTAGATGCTAAAGAGAAACTATATTGTTGTTTCCCTTATCTGTCCCTCCAGACATTTTTTGTGTATGTATCAACCTAAATCGTCTGAATTTGTGGCAGATTTTTGTTTTGAAGCTTGTTTTTATTATTTGTTGATATCAATATTATTACTGTTATCAGTGTCTAAGTGTTTCTTGGAACCTTAAAGTACCAATAGATTGGAAAAAAGTTGACTTTACATGCGTATGTGTTTCATTGTATCCATTAAACCAGGGGTCCCCAAACTAACACGGGAAAGTCCCAAGTTAAAAAAAAAATAAAATATTTATATATATATATATATATATATATATATATATATATATATATATATATATATATATATATATATATATATATATATATATATATATATATATATATATATATATATATATTATTATTGTTATTTTAATTTTTTTTTTAAATTATTTTTAAAAATCTGTCCTTTCTAATCCATTTTCTACCGCTTGTTACTCTCGGTGTCTCTTAGCCGCTCAGGCAATTCATATTGTCTAAAAATGCATTTTCCCATAGATAACGTGACATCATCACACTTGGAATGTGTATATATACATATATATATATATATATATATATATATATATATATATATATATATATATATATATATATAGGGCCGCCAACTTTTTTTAAACAAACACTGCCCCCGGGTCAAAAGGTTTGGGGACCCCTGCATTAAACCATATCCAATTGTATCAATTCTCCAAGTATGTGAACATCACAAACATCACAAAATGCCGCAAACTCTGTCGGCCATTTTGAATATTCCGCTCCGAATATCTTTGGCAATTTCCGTAGAGTCTATGTCACTGTAGTAACACTTCTGCACTCAGATCATATTATCAGCTCAGTCATACTGGAAATACACAAAAATTGGAAAGAGATATGGCTTGTATCATTCACAATCGTTATGTAAGACAAGAACACATACGCTTGGCTTTTTTTATACATTCGAACTCATGAATAAATAGCTAACAATTGAGTCAACAGATCGAAGGTCCGCTATTGTTCCCATTGTACTCTCTAAAAAACATCCAGAAACTGCCAACAATATTCCATCTACATGTCATGACCTAAAAATTTAAAAAACATGAGCAATATCGTTGCGGCCCGTTGATAGCAGTGAGCTATTGCTATCTTACGCAGCTATTGTTGACACACTAAGTCGTCAGCTGCTTCTGCTTCGTCTCAAACTTGCTAAAAGTTCATGCTAGATTATAATTCATGCATCTCTTACCTGGTAGTCGACAAATGTTGCCATGGGCGGAAAGGCTGGTCGACTTTCACATCCAACGGGGAGATGGCAAAAAAGACACTAGTTGCTGCAACTTTTTCTAACTCTTTGTGAAGATTGTGATTGAAATTTAATCTAACCAGGATTATGCGAGCATCCCGTCGGTCGGCGTCCCAGCAAGAGTAGAAATGTTACAGTAAGTGTTTTATTATGGTCTATTGTGGTTAGTTTGTATGTTTAGCACCGAGCAATGCTACTGATGCTCGTGTTACAATAAAGCTTCTTACGTTTAGCAGTCGGCTTCTAAAACTTTTTGCTCATCCTCTTTGTGTTCGGGCTCAAAAATATAAGGTTCTGGGTCATAATTTTCCCAAAGTAATCGTTGTTGGCTCTCACAAAGTCTGCTTGAATAGCATTGTTGTTGATGGGGAAGGGATCTGTGGTTGCTACTTCTACATCACAGATCACATGACTGGCTTCTTCATTATCTCTCAAAATGGCTCCAGAATCTCCGTGAGATTGATACTATTTTGATCGTATCTTTTTATTAACTAACTTTGGAAGTCTTTTGGTGTCTTAAATCAGATATATATGATAACTGCTTCAATATAGCGGCAACCTTTTTTCCACTCTACTGGTACTTTAACCTAATAAAGCAAATGATTTCAACAAACATTGGCAAACTAATACTGTATTTATACTACACAGATTCAAAAGTAGAACCAGATGGCAGTAAAAGCACATACACATAGTATGTGTCAAATTACTGTATTTTTAAAGTAACCATTTTTAGTAATGATTAAGTTTAATCAAACAAAGAAACACCACCAGCGAAAATGACGCTGATTGGCCAAAATGTACAGAAAACTTTCGGGCTTTGGACAAAGTTGCAAGGCTGCGCACACTTGGTTGAATTTGTTTGAATCAGCGCAATCGTGACATTGCACATTCATGGAGGAACTGCCTTATAATAAACAAATAAATAAACAAAACCCTGAATATGGATATTTTGGATATGCATTTCCCTCCTACTGAGTGGCAATGCTCAACGTTGATAGATAAGCTTTAGTGTGCTCCCATTTTCTAGATAGCATTTGCTAATCTCCATCATAGGCTAGGTGAGGTTGTTTGTGTGATAAAAGGCTCATTGAATGGGGAAAGGCCAAAGTGCTGAGTAAGAGGCCGTAGAGTACATTCATCTCTATAAAGCAAGGGGTCGGCTTTAAAGCTATCCATCATTATCTTGATTAACAACGTTTCCCTTTTGCCATCCATGGCTTGTAGCTGTTTGTCCTTCAGTGGAGTCATTGAGACTCCAGTCATGTGGAAAGACAAGACAAGTATCTTATTTTTTTAAAGTTATACCATTTTTTTTGCTAAATACCATACAGAACCTTATAATGATTTCTGAGTACCTTAATGATAGGGTACGCTATAGCCTACGGCTCTTTGACTCTATTTGGCCTATTAGTTTATGTTGTTTTCTTCAAACTCTCCCATTTTACACACTTAAACACACAACAATACGCATACACAACAACACACACACACACGCGCGGCCTTGCAAAACCCCGTCAGCATTTTTAGCTAGGAGTCTAGCAAATGAGCTGTCCTATTGAAAAAGAAAGCAGAGTGCACCGTTTTGCTGAACGTGCTACTATGGCAAACCTTACAAGAGACTAACAATCACCAGAATAACAATGAACACACAATTTCCATGCACTGACTTTGTTCCTCACTTCATATTTATATTGTAAAATCATCCACCACTGATTTTGCAATAATGAGTTAAAACATTACAAATAGCCCAATTAGTAGATACCAGATTATTGTTAATCTATTTGGGTCATCATTTTTTTTAAATACAAAGCATATTGATATATAATTAATTAATGCTGCATATGTATCATTGTTCCATATTAGATACTATTCAACCATAATATTGTTTATGAGAACTTTTTATTATATTGTACATAGCCCGATCCAATACTTCGAGAATAGATTATAGAACTGGAGGTCGGCGTGGTGCGGTTGGGAGAGTGGCCTTGCCAACAACCTGAGGGTTCCTGGTTCGATCCCCACTTTCTACCAACCTCGTCACGTCCGTTGTGTCCTTGAGCAAGACACTTCACCCTTGCTCCTGACGGGTCGTGGTTACGGCCTTGCATGGCAGCTCCCTCCATCAGTGTGTGAATGTGTGTGTGAATGGGTGAATGTGGAAATAGTGTCAAAGCGCTTTGTGTACCTTGAAGGTAGAAAAGCGCTCTACAAGTAAACCCATTTACCATTTAACTGAATGTTTGGGGGAGAAAATAGCAAAAATAACATAACACAATTTTATCAAGAATATCTTACTAAATGTAGAATTTGCTAGTATTGTTGTAAATCATTATTAAATGTGTAATATTGAATACTACATACAAATGTTTAAGGCTAGTGCACAATAACTAAGTCAGTAGCTAGTGCACAATAACTAAACAAAAGCAAAAACTACCGTATTTTTCGGACTATAAGGCGCACTTAAAATCTTTTTTTTTTTCTTAAAATTCGACAGTGCACCTAATAACCTGGTGAGCCTAACGTGTTGAATAATTCGGGTTTTGCTCAATGACCTCGAAGCAATTTTATTTGGTACATGGTGTAATGATAAGTGTGACAGTCAAACATAAGAGATACATGGTAAGAGGTATGATGGCAATATCACTCAAGTAAACAACACCCACATTTTATATGTTCCATTGAAAATATAGAACATTACACAGGGCGCTCAAAAATATATCAAAATGTTTTAGTACGACTTTGGTAAGCTATGAAGCCGCACCGATTGATGGATTGTCTGCGCTTTAAACGTAACAAGTATTATTATGGTGTGTGTATAAGGTAAGACATATTATCTGGCGTTTTGTTTCGCAATATTATGCAAAAGCAACTTTTCTTACCTTCTGGTACCTGCTGATCTGTATTTGGGATTTGCATACATCCTGTAAAATCCGCCTTTTTAGTCCATGCCGACGACGTGGTCGATAGGCTTCTTCTTTTTCTCTATCTTCTTGTTATCGGACATTCATCCTGCGCTGTTGCCATTTCTAATATTGTGAAATGAAAGCGCTAAAACATACCGGTGTAGGAAGTTAATATTATTCACCCAAGGAACTTTAGTTATTAGAGAGTTTCGGTCGGACAGTTTTTCAGGGGACACATTTTCGGCCTTGTTGTTGTTTCCGGATGAGAAGATGCTGCTCCGTTTTTGATTTAAGTAAAGTCTTAATGTCATTAAAACAGTTAGCTCCATCTTTTGACACTTCTTCCACTCCCGTCCTTGCACGCTACACCGCTACAACAAAGATGACGGAGAAAAGACGCTGTCGCAGGTGACACACGTAAATAAGACCGCCCACAAAACGGCGCATCCTGAAGCGACTGTCAGAAAGCGGCTTGAAGATGATCTGTAAAACATAATCCATGCAACATTTTGACCAAAGAACCACCATTACATGTTATGTAGACCACAAGATAGTGTTTTACATTTAGAAAAAAATTACAAATAATATGACTCCTTTAATGCGCCCTATAATCCGGTACGCCTTTATATGAAAAAAAGATAGAAAATAGACCATTCATCAGCAGTGCGCCCTATAATCCGGTGCGTCTTATGGTCCGGAAAATACGGTATGTCCGGAAAATACGGTATTAGTTCCCTTTAAATCATTTGGGCATTTTCCTCAAAACCTTCCTGTCTCCCGCAAGTATGTGAAATTTTCGCCAAAACGCGGGAATTTCAAAATATCATACGTTTAAAAAAAATTAAATATCAATAAAAAATATGATCTAAACAAAATTTGCAGGATGAAGACATGTTTAGGAGCACCAAAACAAGCTCGCTAGTTAGCTAACCATTCAGCTAGCTTACTTGTTGTCGGTTCAATACATTCAATACACACACTTCTCTTTTATAAAGTAAATCTGTACAGCAAATATCAACAATACGATTTGCCTGAGGACCTGGACAGGACAAAAACAATAAATCAATACTATAGTAACAAACAAGTAAAATATTAATAATAGTTACAACAATAAATTACAATAATAACAATATAATAAAACAACACAATTGATGACATTTTTTTGAAATTTTTTTAAGTCTGCTTTTTAGCTTTTACACTTCTTTTACTACCATAGAGTGTGTGCTTTTTGTGTCAAATACATTTTAATTAAATGCAAAAATTCCGTACATTTATTGGTGCAATACATCTTTAGAACATTTTGACCAATATTTTAAGTCAAAGCATAATATATTGTAAACTTTTTTAAAACCTTTTTTTTATTAGTGCACGTTGCGCACACCGATGTTTTTGTGAACGGGGGAAGTGTGCTGTTGTTCTGAGCTTGACAAGTAAGATGACGACTTGAAGCAGTTAAAAAAATAGAGAGCCTCCCAAGTTGCAACTGCTGTCCTGTTTGTACATTGATCTTACATCCACGATGTCGTTAACAACAACACAAGCATATGAGATGTGTTGTGGGCGTATGGATTGTTCTTGCTTGCTTGGGCTTCGTAGTTTGGTCGCTCTTTCAAGTGGCCGTCTCGACAATGTTTAATTTTGAAAATGTTTTTCGGGGCTGAGTGAGCAGTACTGGACACAATATTTTCCCAAACAAATGTTCCTTTTACTGACAATGACAGCATTTCACTCACATTTATGTCAATTTCCGTGATATTCTGCGTTCAACAGCAGATTCTGTTTTACTGGCCCAAGATCTTAGACTGCGTCCGCGGTCACAACCACATTGAAATGCCTTACTTTTTTTTAGTTTGTGATTATCTATTAGGCATAATAGCGCTGTGTTAAATAAAACATACCAACAATGGTAAGATCCTAATTTATAAGTAGAAGTGGTGATGTTTTGACTCAAATGCTCACTTATTCGTTTCACCGTATAAGCTCAGGAATTTGCATGCCCGTTTTACGGCCTATTAACCGTTTTTTTCGAATATAATATTTTCATGATCGTTTGAAGCCAGAATCGAAGCCTAAATCGAAATTCAATTAATTGTCCAGCCCTGATCATTAACTTACCGCGCATCAGCTGATCTCTGTCTCTCTGTCGTAGCACAAAAGGTTCAACGATCCATAGAATTCGGTTGAAGGCCTGCGGTGTCACTTGTACCGCATCAAAGAAGACTAACCAACCATGATGCCTTCCTACATTTTTAAGGCTGAGGATGATTGCTGCGTAATAATCTCCCTTCTGAAAGCCGTGGATGGAACCTGGCTGATTGACTATATGTTCACAGATGAAGGCGTCTCATACATTTGAGTCTTAGAAAAGAAAAGTAAAACTATTCAGTTGCCCTGCGTACCAATGCTTATTTGCCAATTCGGACAATGTGTAGCAAACACATAGCAGTGGATGAAGCCATTCAGTCTCTCCAATCTGTCATACTCTTGGCCTACTCAGAACACAAGTCTTGCTACCCCTCCTCCTTCAGCCCCAATTAAGATTTCATTAAGGCCTGAATAGGAATGTTAAGAGCGAGGGTTATCACTGGGCCCCTCTTGGGCTCACCCAAATGAAACACCTATAGTGACCTCTCTGATTGGCCTACACCACCCTGCCTATCCCCCTCTTAAACCATCTTGTTGTGTGGTCTGGTCTCTTCACTTCTCTCAGTCCTCTCAGCGTGACGGCCTGGATGGTGGGTGGCGTGGGGGGAGGCGCAGGATGGCAGGCGACAGGGTGGGCTCGGGGAATCTTCTGTTCCCGCGTGAGGGAGTGTGGATAAGAAGTTGTTTGAATTCATAATTGTGCTCTTGTGAAGGAGGAGATTTGTAAAGCGAGGCCGGCTTCATTGTGCGGCAGGGCCCGGTCCGGCGGAGGGTGCGAGCCGCCCAAAGCTAATGTAATCTATGCTATTAGAGAGGGTTAATTAGCTGCTGAACTAGCTCCTGAAGAGCCGGCGCGGAAGGGGGAGGGCATTTGGAGCGAGGTGGCGCGAGAAGGAGAAGAAGGGCGGGCAGCAGCGATAGAGAGGTCTTAAGGGAGTCATTAGCGGCTGCTTGTTGTAATACAGCCACACAGTCAATAAGGCTACTCATTATGAAGTGAATGGAAGGCAAGGGATGAGATGAACAGAGAGAGACTTCCAAAGATGATGACTTTGGCGGCATGCATACTTTTAGGCCTGGGCGAAAGCAAATTTTGTTGGACGTTGTATTGTCCCACAAATTATTGACAATAAGCAATATAATGTTTAGCATTATTTTGAGACTAAACTAAAGGGGAACTGCACTTTTGGGGGGGAAATTGCCTATAATTCACAATCTTTATGAGAGACTAGTGTTGTCCCGGTACCAAAATTATTTGGATACTTTTCGGTACTTTTCTATATAAAGGGAACCACAAAAAACGGCATTATTGGCTTTATTTTAACAAAAAATCTTAGGGTACATTAAACATTTGTTTCTTATTGCAAGTTTGTCCTTAAATAAAATAGTGAACATACAAGACAACTTGTCTTTTATTAGTAAGTAAACAAACAAAGGCTCCTAATTAGTCTGCTGTCATTTATCATTCTATTATTTTGTCAAAATTATTAAGGACAGGTGGTAGAAAATACATTATTAATCTACTTGTTCATTTACTGTTAATATCTGCTTACTTTCTCTTTTAACATGTTCTAGCTACACTGTTAAAATGGAATAATCATTTATTCTTATGTCGTTTGATACATTACATTATTTTTGGATGATACCACACATTTTGGGGCGGCATAGCTCGGTTGGTAGAGTGGCATGCCAGCAACTTGAGGGTTCCGGGTTCGATTCCCGCTTCCGCCATCCTAGTCACTGCCGTTGTGTCCTTGGGCAAGACACTTTACCCACCTGCTCCCTGTGACACCCACACTGGTTTAAATGTAACTTAGATATTGGGTTTAACTATGTAAAGCGCTTTGAGTCACTAGAGAAACGGACCATATAAATATAATTCACATAATAATTCACATTTGGGTATCAATCCGATACCAAGTCGTTACAGGATCATACATTGGTCATATTCAAAGTACTCATGTGTCCTGTGACATATTTCCTGAGTTTATAAACATAATGTAATTTTTTTTTTAAACAAAGAAGATGTGATGCCAACAAATATTGACATAATCATAGTAGTATCGACTAGATACGCTACTGTACTTGGTATCATTAAAATTGATGTTAGGTGTAGATCCCCCCATGGCATTTGTTTACATTTTGATGCCGGTGAGCAACGGTGTGTAGTGAAGCATGTTTAGCTATTCCTCATCCTGCAGGGATTATACTTGTAAGAAACTCCTTATATTTGTCGCCATGGAGGCGATTATTAGTGATTTAGATGTAGCTAAAACACTGCCGACAGCGGCTAGCCATGTCTCAAAGCACCTCTTCCTGAGGGTGTTTCACTTCACCTTTATCATTAGTTTTAAGCCAAAATGCAGCCGTTCTCCCTTTTCTGTCTACACACTGTGTCTGCTTGTAAGTACTCTGTGATTGCGCGCTGCCGGACATGCTCCCCTGCTCGTAAAACCAGCAATGTCACGACGTGACGACGACGGGAGCGCGGGGGGTGGGGGAACGGTGCTTTTGAGAGGCGGTATAGTACCGAATATGATTCATTAGTATCGCGGTACTATACTATACCGTACAACCCTATTAGAGGCACATGTTTTTTTTTAATGCAATAAATCAACAGAAATAAAAGTCTACTTACACTGGTCATTGCATCTATTGTTTTTATTCAGACCATAAAACCCAACAAATAATCATCCAAAAAGCGCCAACAATACTCCATTTACATCTTGTGACCTGAATATTAACCAAGTACTGGCGACATTGTTAATATAAGCGTTAACAAAAAAAAAACTATTTTTAGATGCTTGACTACACCCCCACTTTTTCTTCACAAGGATTATAAGTAATTCTTCATCTAAACGGAAATATATCAATATCCTATTTATTGCATCCCAGTGAGAGCAGAAATTGTACAGTAGGTGATGTTTGATTATTTTTGTTGGCGCTTATGATAGTAATCAGTGCTGTTGTTGAAGGAAAAAGTGAAAATTAAGTGAAATTAATTGAAACATACAGTGTGTGTGATTGTGAATGATAGGCAAAATAAAATAAAAAGTCAAATTTCCCTTTAACAACTAATGTAATCATAATAACAATAGTGATGATAATAATAATGATGATGCATGAACCCTTTCAAACACAATAAACTGCTAGTATTGTTTACCATTTTAATTGGAATCAATCAACAACGAATTGTCCTATATACAGTAAGTAAACAAGCATAAACCGTAAGTATCAATCTATGTTGGCAAAAATGTAACTTCAAAATAGAATGATCTTCTTGAAGTGCAATATTTTGTTACCCCATTGAGAATGATTGGTTTGTTTTGTTGTATTTTTTGTTACCATCACTTACTCCTGGCTTCATGTTGATGGGCTCATTTTGCTCACTGAAGCCAACATATTTCCACACAGGCACAGGTCTCCCACTCCATTACAAAAAAAATTTTCACTCTTTTTTTTCCATTTGTGAAACACTGTTTATAATCCTTAAATCAAACGTCAATTTAATTCAGAGCATTTTTTGTGCTAAAACTGATTCATAGGAAATCATTTTTTGAAAAATTTAGTGCAAAATAACACATTTAACATATAGATTTGCAAACCTTTCTGATGCAGTTCGGACCGGAAATAGAACTACTATATATATATATATATATATATATATATATATATATATATATATATATATATATATATATATATATATATATATATATATATATATATATATATATATATATATATATATATATATATATTGTATATATAGAACAACTAGTACTACTGCTTTATAAAACACCAACACTAAAACGTCGCACAACGGGGGTTAGTGGATACATGGGGGGACATTTGTCATAAAGGCAGTGGTCTCTCGGCTTACGAATACCGCAATTTACGAGTTTTTCGAGATTGCAAGCTGTTTCTCGGCTAATTGTTGCGAGCACAAAATCGGGTTACGAGCTTGCCCACCACAGTGAACACCTTAAAGGGGAACTGCACTTTTTTTTGGAATTTCACAATCATTATGAAAGACAAGGCGATGCATGTATTATTATTGTTTTAATGCATTCTAAATAATTAATAAATGCGATCAAAAGCTTGCTTACATTGGAGCCTATGGGAGCCGCACTATTCTATATTCTATAAAGCCCTTGAAAAAAACATCCTAACACCTCCATTTAGGTTTTATGTTCATGATGTTCATGATAGGTGTAATGTAGTAACAGGCACATGTATAATAACATTTAATATTTACCTATTTTTCTTATTTTAAGCATAGGCGGCACATTCATTTAAAAAACGAATTACAATGTTCTTTTTTTTTATAACAACATCACTGATTAATACTCACTGCAGACTTCATGAGAGCCAACAAACATAATAAAACATCACTTACTGTACAACATCTGCTGTCATTAGGACACCAACTGCTAGGATGTTCATATATATTCCCATTTAGAAGAAGAATGACGCATAATCCTCACGAAGAAAAGGGAGGTGGAACCTAGTTTTTTTTTGTGTCGTTCACGCCATTCCCGGGTCTAAATTGGCTGTCAAAGTGGACCAATTTGTCAGAATACGTCCTCATCCTTCTACTATCCAGGTGAGAGGAATGAGTTATAATCTACAATAACGTTTGACAAGCAAGGAAATGAGGAAGCAGCTGATCATGTCAACATTGGCACACAAACTTGTGATCGCGGCGCCGCTATAAATAGTTTGCCTGCGTTAGCGCTTATTCTAACAATATCACTAATATTTGGTTAACATTTAAGTCATAAAATGTAAATAGAGTATTGTTGGCGCTTTTTGGATGTTTTTTAATTGGGTTTCATGGGCGGAATAGAGGACCTCCCCTTGGCTCAGTTGTAAGCAGACTTTTATTTACGTTTATTTATGAGTTACAATGCATAAAAAAAAGTACATATTCGTTGTCATGTCTATCATAATAATTGTGAAGGATATGCAACATTCCAAAAAAAGTGAATTTCCCCTTTAAGATCAAACCAAAACACTTGTTATCTTACTAGCATTAGCTTACAGCGAGAGATCAACATAACTTTTTTTTTTTTTTTCCAACTATGGAAACCAAGAAAGTGAGATTGAAGAACAGTGTGGGATCAACAAAGTTTGTCAAGTCTAAGAAGAATTAGAGGATTATACTCACTGAATTATAGAATAAAATCATCAGAAACATAACTGAGCAAGTAGTTAGAGGCTAACACTGCTAGTATGCAAGATACTGAAGCAGATTGTGTCAATAACGCCAGCCAAGGGCATTCAAATATTTTCTAAACGGCAGACATTTATCCTTGAAAATATGTAGAAGCTGCTGATTGTGTGTTTTACAGAGAAGTGTCACAGAAATCCGTTCTCCAAGCTATGGTTTTATTATGTACATTGCTTAATAAAACCACAGGTGCTTGTAGTACAAACTATTGTATTGTTTTCGGAAAAACAATTTATTTTAAAGTTTATTCTACTTTTTAAAAGGCATGGTACATGTCACCATAGTTCTGTTTTGTGGGAGTGAAGCACCAATTTAGTAGATTCCGATCAACTTCAATGGCCGCTGTGTCGCAATACAAGTTTTTAAAGGTACGAGTTACATCAGAAGAAGGATTAAACTCACATGTATTTATTTATCAGTGTATCTGCTGCTGTTCTTCCATGGGTCTGGTGTCTAACTTCACTTAAAGTCGGCTGTTGGAGCTGTTAATTCTGACTAATAGTTTTCCCCTGCGGAAGCAATCTATTTTTGTTTGTTTGTGGATGCTGTGGCTTTTTCACCTTGAGGTTAGAAAAAGAGAGAGAGAGCCTTCCCCAATGGAGTTATACCTCTCAATTTAATAGTGGAGTGAGGTGTTTCTCCAGCCTCATCAGATCAATGGCGAGTAAATAGCCCACACTTCTTGTTTCACAGTGCAGTATTGATCTTTTCCTCAGCCCCGGCTTCCTTTTTCCCCCAGCATCTTGTGTCTTTCAACCCCAGGGACTGTGCTGATTGCCATAGATTGGACAAGCTAACAAGCGCATGATGAGGAACCAGACTTGCGTTTCTTCTCATAGGCTGTTCTTATTTTTTTTTGTCTTCCTTGTGGCACTGCCATGAAGACAGAAAGACAGACAGACGTACACTCAGGGAGTTTTAAAAAAAAGCATCAGACCTACACAGCTCGGCGCCATGAAGGAGTATTCTTTCTTGTTGTTCACATTGTTCCGTCTTCATCTTGGAGGATCTGCTGAAGCTTTGCCTCTGCTGCCAGCCTACTGGAGTAGACCAACTTAGCTACACAGCAACTCGATGTGCCTTCACCTCAATGGAAACTTAGCTTTTTTTTGTTGTTGTTTTTCTTCCAGCTGACACCACGTTTGTTCCGGAGTCTACCATCATCTTTGAAGATCTCTCAAGTGGCCTGTGGAGAGCGACACACACTGTTTGCACTGCAGGACGGAAGAGTCGCGGCATGTGGGTAAGTTCAGTATCAGTTTGCAGAAGTCTATAAGCTGATAGGGTTAGCAGAAGAGATGAGCGGATAAACTCCTCCCCACATTTAGTTACACCCCTGACATTAGGGTAGGAGAAAACTCACAGGCAATATTATCATAAAGGATGGAAAATAATTGAATGCATTTGGGGGTACTTTTGTGCATGCATGCTTGCATCTCTTACTTGTCTCCTCTTTAGACTCCACGTTGGTCGTAAATAGTGTTGAATGCTGTGCTGCCGAGAGGCAAAAATCAATATGATGTGTGTTTATTGAACACAAAGGTTGTTTGTGCAGAAAGCGAACAAAGTAGATCAACTATGTCAGCTCTTTTTAGGAACGTTTGGTCACAGGGACCCGTCTTCTGCTGCGATATTTCTGTATTTTTGACTTTTTTTCCTTCGCAAACCTCAAATGACCTTTGCTGGGAAAATCATATTGATTTGGTTAGTAAGTGTCAAACTATATATATATATATATATATATATATATATATATATATATATATATATATATATATATATATACAGTATATACAGTATATATATATATATATATATATATATATATATATATATATATATATATATATATATATATATATATATATATATATATATATATATATATATATATATATATATATATATATATATATATATATATATAGTACAGGCCATAAGTTTGGACACATCTTCTCATTCACTGCGCGTTCCTTATTTTCATGACTATTTACATTGTAGATTGTCACTGAAGGCATCAAAACTATGAATGAACACATGTGGAGTTTTGTACTTAACAAAAAAAAGGTGAAATAACTGAAAACATGTTTTATATTCTAGTTTCTTCAAAATAGCCACCCTTTGCTCTAATTACTGCTCTGCACACTCTTGGCATTCTCTCGATGAGCTTCACCTGAAATGGTTTTCACTTCACAGGTGTGCCTTATCACGGTTGATTAGTGGAATGTCTTGCTTTATCAATGGGGTTGGGACCATCAGTTGTGTTGTGAATGAGAAGGTGTGTCCAAATTTAAGTGGACAAATCGAAGCCAGGGGGCAAGATTTGTTCCACCACATCATTTTATGTGGCCCGTGAAAGTTTGGAATTAATGACTCAATAAAATACTATGTATATATATATATATGTATATATATATATATGTATATATATATATATTTTTTTGTTTTGTTTTGTTTTACGAGATGAAATCATCCTTGACATTTGACAAAAAATGCAACTAGTACATGAAATTGCAAATCTTTCAAACTTTTAAGATTATTTGGTAAAGAAATAGATGTATTATTATGCTGTACAATAAAAAATAAAGTACAACAAATAAATACAGTAGAACCTCCATGTACAAATGTAATTAGTTCGTAAATAGAAAATTTGGTGTAGTGAAGCATATTTCTCCAAAACAAACAATGTGAATATGGATATTGGGTTCCAGCCTCGACAGAAGTCCTTATTTGACTAAAATGTGTACATTTTAAATACAGTATACATCACTATACAGTGCTGTATATCAAACACAGATAACAAGGGGGTGATGGATCAACTTTTTATTTAATAAAGTCAAAAAAACAACAACTAATTGAAACGCCGTCTTCGTATTTAGCCGCCCTGCTGACACACACACACACTGGCACTAGCCCTGTGGTGCACTCACAGTTTGAAATCTTAAAACTTCTAAACTTTAACAGCCAGGTCGCTAGTGTGATTAGGAATAACATATAAAATCCACTTAACCTTGTTGGTTAATCTTCTTGGCATGCAGCAGAAAGGACTGGGAGAGTGAGAAAGACAGTGTCGAAAACACTGTGGGAACCTCATGAATGTTTCAAACCTCCATAGATTGTCCATTGCCTTCTTTAGACTCATATTTAGGGTACAGTAGCAAAAAATGTTGCAAAAAGGCCTAAAAGCAACTAATAGTAATTAGTATAGTTGCTAACGACAGCACTAATCTACTGACTGAATGAGCACCAAAGATTAACCAGCTCGCCCAGAATGGATGTGCTGCCGGGCACAACATGGCTGCGCTGCAGGGCACACAATGGGTGGGTGAAATGTTTGTACACGGGGACAAGGTACGTACACCAAAGCATATTTTTATTTTGTCTGTGGATCGTAAATTGAAAAGGTTGTACAGTGATGGGTTCGTAAATCAAGGTTCCCCTGTACTTCCATCTCATCTTTAATATCTGATTGTCACATGGCTTCATGATTTCAAAGCAAGTTATCCATCAATTTGTACGTAAAATTATAATAATTAAATGCATAGGCAATTGTGTAATATCATGAGGTGACTATACATGTATTTTCATAAATATTCACTGTTAAAAACGGACTTCTGTGATGTGGCCCTCAATGAAAACGAGGTTGACACCCCTGCGATAAGTAAAACAGGCCGGGTCCTTTTGTCTGCGTGTTGTTATTAAATGTGTAAATTGTTTTATGTATTTCTTCTTTGTTCAACCACAGAACATTTCTAGAGAAAATATGACCTCATTGCTGATTTTTCCTGCGCAATGACTGAATATAAGGAAACAAGTATACTGTATGATTGCTGATTTTAAGCATAATACATGCATAATTAATATTATATATATATATACAGTATATACTGTATATATACATCTAATATTTGACTTTACTTAGGAGAAGTTTGATGTACTTGTCCTTTTAACACTCAGTCAAACTTGAAGCTTCATGATAAATGAAAATCCCACTATTTAATATCATTATGTCATCTTATGCCAAATATGATACCTCCAGCTACCTATCTTTATTTTTGATCCTGTTGCCCCAATTTCTCATCACCTGCTTGCAAACACGCTCCAATTCTCCCCTTCCTTCTTGGCTTTGTTTGCATGGGATATTTCAGGCGACGGTGTGAGGGATGACAGTTCTAACTAGGCCTATTAGGCAACCCTCAGGGTGCCCTCAGCACTGATTTGAGCACCATTAATTTTCTATTATGGAGTGCTAAGGATGTGCCCCTGCACAGTCATTCACCTTGCTTATTGAGTCTCACACGCACCAATTGTGGACTTTTCCTGGGCTGCTTGCTGCTGGAGGTGTAGTGTGACCCCTCAGGGGAGCTAATTTATTATTTGCAGATATTGATCTGGACGTGTAGGCCAGCCGAGCTGTGTCCGGTGTTGACTTTGCTCTGGCCTGTGGCGACTTTAACCATTCCCAGACTGAAGCAGACACACTCTGCCCTGGTTAGAATGCGCTTTTCCTCGTATTTTCACTTCCTATATTGGCAAAATGTCTTGTTTTACCCAACTAATGATAAAACCTAAAATGATAAGTTATATATACTGCATATATCTTCATTGAAACATTGATGCAAAAGCCCAGCACACACTAAGTGAGATTTAGATACACTTGATGTCTTGTCCAAAGGTAATACAATCGCAAATCAGAGGAAGGAAAACAAATGTATAAGGTCAGACGAAACATTTATCAAGCTGTGTGCATCTGGTGGGTAAATAGCAGAGCAACAGTAAAGGTTATGACTCTGAAACCAGCAGATAACCGCAGCACTTCATGACACACACCGTCTCAAGATTCCCCGATGAGAATGACTATTTCTCATATGGCTGCTTGAGAAGTGTACCTTTTGTTTTGCTCTTTTATTATGAACACAAGTTCCAGGTACTATTTCATACACCAATGTCACTGTATACAGTCGTGGTCAAAAGTTTACATACACTTGTAGACAACATAATGTCATGGCTGTCTTGAGTTTCCAATACTTTCTACAACTCTTATTTGTTTGTGATAGAGTGATTGGAGCACATACTTGTTGGTCACAAAAAAGATTCAAGAAGTTTGGTTCTTTTATGAATTTATTATGGGTCTACTGAAAATGTGACCAAATCTGCTGGGTCAAAAGTATACACACAGCAATGTTAATATTTGCTTACATGTCCCTTGGCAAGTTTCACTGCAATAAGGCGCTTTTGGTAGCCATCCACAAGCTTCTGGTTGAATTTTTGACCACTCCTCTTGACAAAATTGGTGGAGTTCAGCTAAATGTTTTGGTTTTCTGACATGGACTTGTTTCTTCAGCATTGTCCACACGTTTAAGTCAGGACTTTGGGAAGACCATTCTAAAAACTTAATTCTATCCTGATTTAGCCATTCCTTTACCACTTTTGACGTGTGTTTGGGGTCATTGTCCTGTTGGAACACCCAACTGCGCCCAAGAACCAAACCTCCGTGCTGATGATTTTAGGTTGTCCTGAAGAATTTGGAGGTAATCATCTTTTTTCATTGTCCCATTTACTCGCTGTAAAGCACCACTTCCATTGGCAGCAACACAGGCCCAGAGCATACTACTACCACCACCATGCTTGACGGTTGGAATGGTGTTCCTGGGATTAAAGGCTCACCTTTTCTCCTCCAAACATATTGTTGGGTATTGTGACCAAACAGCTCAATTTTTGTTTCATATGACCACAGAACTTTCTTCCAGAAGGTCTTATCTTTGTCCATGTGATGACATTATGTTCTTTACAAGTGTATGTAAAGTTTTAACCACGACAGTAAATCATGAAAATAACTAAGAAAGAAAAGCTACTTGAGAACGTATTGCTAAATATCCAGATAATGCACAGTGTCTCTCCTGATAGAAGCATGCATGCAATAATAACAATTAGAGGTGTTACAATTGGTTTTAAAATGATTCGATCCCATTCAGAATTGAGGTTATGATTCTGGGACCGTATCATTATTTTTAGAATTATGTGATACTAAGTGATTCAGTGAGTTGCAATTGATTCAGTAACTTTTTAGCTAAACAAAATCAAGCAGTGTGACTGCGAAATAAATACTGGATACTGGACACTGCAGGTGAAGTTTCCTATATTTCTTGTCAGTGAATTATGTATTAATTAATTATGGATACGAACAAACAAGTAAACACTAATTAATGGCCAATGCATTCACGTCTTATTTGAATAAAGTGCAACCAACAATTGACGTTAAATAAACAAGAGGAAACCTTTTATGCACAAATTTAAATATTCAAGACATTATCAATGAAACTACAGTAATCAACATTTTAACAGTAGATGGACCTGTTACTTCTGCTTTTAATTTTTCAATATAAAATAGTACAATATTAGTATCAAAAATAAGGTGCAACCAACGTCTCGTCAGGTTAAATTAACAGTAGGTTTACCTGCAACTTTTACTTTTTTTTCACATATAAATAATACAAATACAAAATAAATTAATGTAAGAAAGTAAGTGCAACCGAATCTTTTCAGGTCAAATTGATCAGTGGTTTGACATGCTACTACTCTCACTTTGATATACAGCTACGGTAGCAGAGAAAACGCACAACAAATGCAAATACCACAACACAACAACTTTTAGATATAGCACGATTGCAAAATCCACAACATATACACTCTCTACAACCCAACAACTCAACACCATAACACAACAACTACAAGCCAAAACACGACAATACAAAGACTTCCTGAGACGGAAAGTAGAAAACGGTGTAATAAACAAAGTTGGAAAAGTAAGTGAAGTGTAACCACGTTTTCAGTCATAAATACCTTTTTTTAATTTTTCAATAATATCAATATAGGAAGTCGTCCATAGCCATAACTCGCTGCGCTGTCACTTCTGTTGTGTCCGTCGCGTCCTTTTTTGCTTAAAGTTGTGTTGCGGCTTTTTACTTTTGTGTTTTGCCGTTTGCATTTATTATGGCTTTTGCAATTGTGCTGTAGCGTAAAGTTGTTGTGTTGTTTTTATGATATTGTCTTGTCACGTTTGCATTTGTTGTGACCTTTCTTAGCCACCGTAGGTATTCACCATTTTTATTTTGCTGACTGATTGCAATGACGCCACATACGGGCAAACAGACTTGAATAACTTTTAACGTCCTGATCATTGAAAGCGCTAAACTTCATTTAAAGTCTGCCGTTCTTAAATCCAATGTTTTCCTTTTTCTACAATCGATAAAATAGGTGGATTTCCTTTTAAAACGATGCTGGATTGATACCTATCTTCCGGAAGGCAAACTTGCTGAGCACAGATCAATGTAATTGAATCCAAGGAATATAAATTGATATATCGATTAATGGTTACACTCCTAATAACAATCAAACATCTTATCAATTAGCATGCAAAGTTTAAAACACTGAACAAAAAGTGGAATCAACTTTAGGTTGATCCAACTTAAAAACTGGTTGGAAAGCTTCTCAGCGTTTACTCAACTTTATCAGGGGGTATTTGTGCCAACTTTATCTTTTGATTAGTCTGGCCCTTGACTCAGTTTATTATTCCAATGTTTTAAAAAAATATAATATTCGTATTTTCAATAACTCTTTATTTTGGTTTAAAAAAACGTTTTATTATAGTAACCCTATGCTTTTTATGGGTCCTGTTTCACCTTGCGCTTCTAAATCTATTTATCTATCTCGTATTGTACCAATCCAGCCAATGGTTCAAATGACTTCAGATGAATATATATATTTTGAATTATCTGTGCGCAGGGGCATTAGTGGGATTTTTTAACTGAGGGGAGGGGAATCAAGCTATGTCAGCAATTTTTTCAACTCAATTACTTATTTTTTAAACTCCATGCCATAATCAAAATCTGGTTTATTTGAATGTTTTATAGTAACTGTACTTTAAACAGTATATGTGCATACATACAAAAGTTTGAATTCTGTACATTAAATGCACTTTTTAAATGACAGAATAGCAAAAGTAAGTAAATGTAATGCTAATTCAGAGATAATAAGTTATAGCCGTGTTTTCCACTGGGAGATGTTTCATGAGATCAGAGTGTGTTGCTTTGAAAGGCGGGGCCTGTTGCCAAGTAATGTGTGACGTCACTGAGGGAGAGAAGCATTGGCCGCAGTCCATGGGAGTGACTTGGAGATGCAGTGCTTGTTAATAAATCAATTCAACATGCTTTCAACATTCTTTCAGCCTTGTGGTTAGAGTGTCCGCCCTGAGATCGGTAGGTCTGGAGTTCAAACTCTGGCCGAGTCATACCAAAGACTATAAAAATGAGACCCATTACCTCTCTGCTTGACACTCAGCATCAAGGGTTGGAATTGGGGGTTAAATCACCAAAATGATTCCCGAGTGCGACCACCGCTGCTGCTCACTGCTCCCCTCACCTCCCATGGGGTGGAAAAATGGGATAAAGAGGGTAATTTCACCACATGTGTGACTATCAGTGGTACTTTAACTTTAACTTAACTTTTGGGGGCTCTTTCCTTGTCCACAAACGGAATGTTGTAGGATTACACATACTTGATGTTCATTATTACCACCTAGTAGTAGTTCCTATTTAGTACCCTGATTAAAATTCCGACATGTGTGTACAAAACGCCGTTTCCATATGAGTTGGGAAATTGTGTTAGATGTAAATATAAACAGAATACAATGACTTGCAAATCCTTTTCAACCCATATTCAATTGAATGCACTACAAAGACAAGATATTTGATGTTCAAACTCATAGACTTTATTTTTTTTTTGCAAATAATGATTAACTTAGAATTTCATGGCTGCAAAACGTGCCAAAGTAGTTGGGAAAGGGCATGTTCACCACTGTGTTACATGGCCTTTCCTTTTAACAACACTCAGTAAGCGTTTGGGAACTGAGGAGACATATTTTTTAAGCTTCTCAGGTGGAATTCTTTCCCATTCTTGTTTGATGTACAGCTTAAGTTGTTCAAAAGTCCGGGGGTCTCCGTTGTGGTATTTTAGGCTTCATAATGCGCCACACATTTTCAATGAGAGACAGGTCTGGACTACAGGCAGGCCAGTCTAGTACCAGCACTCTTTTACTATGATGCCACGTTGGTGTAACACGTGGCTTGGCATTGTCTTGCTGAAATAAGCAGGGGCGTCCATGAAAAAGACGTTGCTTGGATTGCAACATATGTTGCTCCAAAACCTGTATGTACCTTTCAGCATTAATGGCGCCTTCACAGATGTGTAAGTTACCCATGTCTTGGGCACTAATACACCCCCATACCATCACAGATGCTGAATTTTCAACTTTGTGCCTATAACAATCCGGATGGTTCTTTTCCTCTTTGGTCCGGAGGACACGACGTCCACAGTTTCCAAAAACAATTTGGGAAATGTGGACTCGTCAGACCACAGAACACTTTTCCACTTTGTATCAGTCCATCTTAGATGAGCTCAGGCCCAGCGAAGCCGACGGCGTTTCTGGATGTTGTTGATAAACGTTTTTTTTCGCCTTGCATAGGAGAGTTTTAACTTGCACTTACAGATGTAGCGACCAACTGTAGTTACTGACAGTGGGTTTCTGAAGTGTTCCTGAGCCCATGTGGTGATATCCTTTACACACTGATGTCGCTTGTTGATGCAGTACAGCCTGAGGGATCGAAGGTCACGGGCTTAGCTGCTTACGTGCAGTGATTTCTCCAGATTCTCTGAACCCTTTGATGATAATACGGACCGTAGATGGTGAAATCCCTAAATTCCTTGCAATAGCTGGTTGAGAAAGGTTTTTCTTAAACTGTTCAACAATTTGCTCACGCATTTGTTGACAAAGTGGTGACCCTCGCCCCATCCTTGTTTGTGAATGACTGAGCATTTCATGGAATCTACTTTTATACCCAATCATGGCACCCACCTGTTCCCAATTTGCCTGTTCACCTGTAGGATGTTCCAAATAAGTGTTTGATGAGCATTCCTCAACTTTATCAGTATTTATTGCCACCTTTCCCAACTTCTTTGGCACACGTTGCTGGCATCAAATTCTAAAGTTAATGGTTATTTGCAAAAAAAATAAATGTTATCAGTTTGAACATCAAATATGTTGTCTTTGTAGCATATTCAACTGAATATGGGTTGAAAATTATTTGCAAATCATTGTATTCCGTTTATATTTACATCCAACACAATTTCCCAACTCATATGGAAACTGGGTTTGTACATGCACCTTAAACACACCATTAGCCTAGCACGCAAATGTTAGGCTCGATGTACGCTAGTCCGCAGTGCCATCTACACCCATGCCTTTGAGTATTGTAAGTTGTACCCGTTAACATTTTTTTCATTAATTACACCAATTTATTTCGAACACAACAAACAACAATACTCCCCATCTACACAATTTAAACAAAAAGCATCTCCAATATAATATATTTATGTGCAAAAAACAATAGTAATATTAAAAGACGTGATATAATGTCATACGCTCCCTTCCTCCCAAAAATCCCTAAAAAACGACATTTTCTTGTAGACCAAACGCCAACATTTTTTGAGAATATCTGTGCTCTCTTGGACACAGTTTTGCATTCTTTGTCATTAGGTACAGTAGATATTTTGTCTGAGCATCAAAACGACACACAAATCAAACTGTGTCTAAGAAATGTCAGGCACACCAATCAAGCCCTGTCTCGCTATAAGGTAATATAAAACAAATGGAGACAGGAACTCAACTTTTCGCAGAGATGAAAACATAAGGGCATGTGGACACAATGTTTAATAAGATATCCAGATGTGGAGCGTGTGTTTGAAGTAGAAATTTGTCCATGGGGAGATATGTCTCCGCTATTGATGATCCCCTTACATAAACATATTCTTTCACATAATGTACGTACCTGATGGCCAGCAAACGCAGACGCACTTGTGTATCTTTGTGCACATGTGCTCCTATATCTTTTCCCATAACAAGAACTAAATCATGCAGGTTGTCACCCAAAGTCTTAACCCTCAAACAGCTATTAACTTGTGGGGTCCGGCAGGGGCCCTCAAGTGTGTTTTCAGACCCCACCACACCAAATCATGCTATCCAAAGACCTTCTTAAAGCATTTTAACAACTCCTGACTGAACTTGGCCCACCACAGCCTTAATTGCTTTTTAATGTTTTTGTTTGGCCTCAGAGGGCAAACAGCAATGTGTTGTTTTTTTCTAAAGTACTGCAGGGCCAATTTATCATCGGGTATATTACCAAGCAAAGGGCAAAGAAGTAAGATTCAGATAGATGTTCAGAGATGCATTATACAAGATTTTCTTCTATAGTATGTGATTTATTTTGATGGAATCTAACCTGGTCTTTATGGCCTTGAACATAAAGAAAAAGGTCAGGAATTTTCCCACTGACAAACGGCCTGTTTGAAAGCCAAATTTGTCCACACTATCGCTGTAAAGATGATTTCATGGTTGACAAGCTGTTGTTGAATTTGGCTGGACCTCAGAAGCTGGCACATATTCATCTTTCATATTCATGCGAGTCACTAAACCCGAGGCAGAGGTCACTCAGAAGACATCTCTGATGAGGAAACATGGTGTAGTGGATTTTCCACCATTGCCGCATTGATGTCTGCTAATGTCGTTATGGAAGAGCGCTTGGGCGAGCTGCCTGCGGAGCCGTGATGGAGAAAGAAACAGGGGAAGGAAGCCACCTCAGACACCCTTTGTCTCGTTCCACGCCACTTCCAAAACTCAATTGTCTACCCTCTGCCAGAGACCACAGACTGTGGAGACACTCTTCACAGCTGTCTACACTCGAGGGGGGGAGTGAGTGGACGAACAATATGACAAGGATGGAGAGAAAGAAATACATGAGATGGACACGAAAGGATATTGGCCATTTAGTGTGTTGATGATTGGGTACTCTAGGATGGTTCCTTTCAGATTTGAACTGATATGGTACCATTTTCAGTACTTTTGTATGTTCACGTTTTAAGAGGTGTTTATTGTGTATTATTAACATATCTTTTTGTATTCATAATCATAATGATAACTGTGCTGTCCAGTTGTTATATATTGTTTTTTTTACACTTTTGAGTCCCATTTGCAGAGTATTACAGAGTAGACTTCACATGCAGTTGCAATTCGGAGACATTAGATGGCAGTGGTGTATAGAATATGGTGTTTTGCCATAGCCGAGAAGTAGTCTTTGCCGTTATGAGTAGCATCGGGATCTGGGTCTGACGATATTGGCCATTTAGTGTGTTGATGATTGGGTACCCTAGATGGTTCCTTTCACATTTGACCTGATATGGTACCATTTTCAGTACTTTTGTATGTTCATGTTTTAAGAAGTGTTAATTGTGTATTATTACCATATATTTTTGTATTTATAATTATAACAACTGTGCTGTCCAGTTGTGATATATTGTTTTCTTACACTTTTGAGTTTCATGTGCAGAGTATTACAGAGTAGACTTTACATGCAGTTGCAATTCGGAGACATTAGATGGCAGTGGTGTAAAAAATATGGTGTTTTGCCGTAGCCGGGAAGTAGTCTTTGCCATTAGGCTGAATGCCCATGCCTTGACCGAGGCCATTTTTAAAAATTGGTTTGTTTTTAAAGTGACCCCGTGTGTAAGCTAATTAACAAACATTTGCATACAACAGCATATTTAAAGATACACTTTTATTTGCAATTATTGCGATTATTATGAGTAAACTACGAACGATGTGATCGCGATTGAATATTCTAATCGTTTGACACCTCTAATTATATTTTTTATTTATTGTTATTCATTGTTTTATTATTATTATTATTATTAATTATATAATTGTTATTATTATCCTTAACATTCATGTTATGTATAATATGGTTTCAAAATGAACACAATAACAAAACAAATGACCTTAATCATGTATAAAAAAAAACATAGTAAAAAAATTAAGTTAACTGTAGGAAAGCCAAAGACACAGTAAAAAAGACAAAGTAGCAAAGTAAATGCCAACTGTATTCAAACAGGGACCAGCAAAGATGGAGTGGGTGTGGTCTGATGTGCATGGAAGTGACAAGCAGGTGTGTGCAATTAGCTTAAGTAGCTTGAGGTGATTGCCGGCAGGTGTGCTCTGTGCTCCCGCCCTTCCCCAACGCCATGGCAACCAACGGATGAGAAAGAGAGCAGAACTCGGAAAAGCAGGCAAGCAAAAACAGCAACGTTACACATGTAGCTCTCCTGATAAATGACATAAACGGACAAAGGTAAATGTATGCTACAAAAGCAATGTGTCGGTATGTTCAGTAATGATTATTAATAATGGGACTTCTCGCTGGAACTATTAATACTGTACTTTAAACCACAATGAATTTCAATTTCCTTAAAATAAATATTGTAAACGATCATACTGTTGTATAAGACACTGTATATTTTTACAATTTTCATTGTATTATATTATTGTAGAATTGCCTGCTAGCATTTAGTAGTTTTAATGTTTCATTTGAAAAGGATTTACACAAAATTAAGGTTGCAATGATTAGTAGAACTAATCTAATGTCAAATATAAAATGAATCGATTGTTTACAGTCAAATAGTTGCTCATTAAGATTTTAATTCCTAGACCACCAGGAATGTTTATTCTTTACACTTTTATTCCTGCAGCTAAATAACCCCAAACAGTACTGGACGAAAATATGTTTTTGTTTACAGTCCATTTTACACTTTAAGTCTGTTGATTTCTTTTTCACTGTGGTTGTATACTTTCTGTAAACAAGTATAGTAAAGACCTGCTCAATGGACTTGTGGTTAGAGTGTCTGCCCTGACACTGGAAGGTCGTGAGTTCAAACCCTGTACCAAAGACTATTAAAAAATGGGACCCGTTGCCACTCAGCATCAAGGGTTGGAATTTGGGGTTAAATCATCAAAATGATTCCCGAGCGTGGCCACCATTGCTGCTCACTGCTCCCCTCACTTCCCAGGGGGTGAACGAGGGGATGGGTCAAATGCAGAGGATACTTTCACCACACCTGATGTGTGTGTGACTATTGATTGGACTTTAACTTTAAAACTATTTTATTCTCTGTAAATTATGTTTCTTTTGTTACAAATTCTATTTAAATTAAGTTAAAGTCAAGTTGCGGACTCAACATCAAACTCAAACGTGCACGGCAGATCATAAACAATAATCCATTGACAAGACGACTTATCTAAAAAATTAGCACTGACTAGTCGACAATTAAAAAAACTGATAGTCGCAGCCCTAAACGAAAGCTAGAAATTGTATTCATTTTGTTCCCTGAACCAAAAAATGACCCTAAAGCCGAGTGCTGAACTGTGATTATGGCATACCGTTACACGCCTACTTTTTAATGTTTTTCTTATAGCTACTGCCGGTCGATGTTAGACATTACTCCAGTAACTAGAAACTATAAAAACACACATTTAATATCATATCCAGCTCTATTTATCAAAACTGGTACATGGTTGTGGTTCTTTCCACTGTAGTTATTTTTATTGGATTTTCATCCATGTCACATGTTTGGAACCCGTGCCAATATGAATTGTTAAACACTCTATTGCAACGCAGTTGTCAAAAGCATCATTGCTAACGTGTCTGCTGTCTCATCACTAATCATCTGCAATCTGTTTTGACCAGAACATTTCATGGTGTCTTGTGAAATCCAAATCAAATGCTATTTGACAGCAGAAGCGTGGAAACTGCACGACAACTTACTTGGATTCGGGGGAGCTGCCAGCCCTTTGCATTAAGTTACACAAAGCGCTAATTGGATGCTACCTGGCTCCACATCACTAGCAGTTATGAGGAGCATCGGGATCTGGGTCTGGCTAACAGCAGGCTCTCTGGTGTTTCTGGCTGATTACCTTTTTGCAACGGAAAGGGGATGAGGAAAAATAAATCTCTCTTCTCTCACACGGGCCCTTGGCCTTGTTGGCACGGTGCTATGTAGAATTTAGATTTTTCCTGATGTCCCTGAAATTGATTTTCAGCCATGATTGCCTCTGTGAGGATGATCAAAGATTTGGAATAATTGCTGCAGTATGACTGTACATCGGGGAATAGCGAGGCGAGTGGCTAGACTGCCTCTCACTGTCTTGTGCGGAATAATTGTTACTGATGTCTATACAGTATGACTTCACATCATACCTTCGAAATGGTTTCCAGTTCTCTGCATGACACTATGTGTTTCATTGGACATGGTAATGGAATGGTACAGCATCAAAATCTGTGAACACCATACATAATTCAATCAATGTTCATAATGCTTTTTTCACGGAGTAATTACAGAAATATGTCAGCTGTGTAACGTTTATTTTGCTTATTCTAACTGTATTGTTTACAAAAACCTTCTGATCCCCAGTACATCTGTGACACCCATTGTTTATTGCATGTTCTGTGGAGATATACCAAATATACCAAAAGGGGACCTATGATGATTATAATCCACAATAACTACTCAGTGGCCTAGTGGTTAGAGTGTCCGCCCTGAGATCGGTAGGTTGTGAGTTCAAACCCCGGCCGAGTCATACCAAAGACTAAAAAACAATGGGACCCATTACCTCCCTGCTTGGCACTCAGCATCAAGGGTTGGAATTGGGGGTTAAATCACCAGAAATGATTCCCGGGCGCGGCACCACTGCTGCCCACTGCTCCCCTCACCTCCCAGGGGGTGAGAGGACAAATTTCACCACACCTAGTGTGTGTGACAATCATTGGTACTTTGACTTTTCCTTTTGGTCTTGATAATATGTATTGAATATTCTTAGGTTTTTTTTCCCGTTCCTTTCCGATGCAAATCAACCCCTCCATGCCCCACCCTCTCCACAAGTATCACAATTACCGAATTTTCCGGACCATAGGGCGCACCGGATTATAAGGCGCACTGCCGATGAGCGGGTCGAGTCAGGTCTATTTTCATACAAAAGGCGCACTAAAGGGGTATTTTATTTTATTTTTTTCTAAATTGAAAACACTTCCTTGTGGTCTACATAACATGTAATGGTGGTTCTCTGGTCAACATGTTGCATAGATGATGTTTTACAGATCATCTTCAAGCCGCTTTCTGACAGTTGCTTCAAGACGCGCAGTTTTGTTGGCGGTCTTATTTACGTGGCTCACCTTCGACAGCGTCTTCTCACCGTCATCCTTGTTGTAGCGGTGTAGCGTGCAAGGATGGGCGTGGAAGAAGTGTCAAAAGATGGAGCTAACTGTTTTAATGACATTCAGACTCTACTCAAAACAATAACGGAGCAGCATCTTCTCATCTGTGGCTCACTAGTGCAATAACAATGTTATGTTACTAGAGCAACGGAAACGTGTCCTGTGAAAAACCGTCCGACCGGAACTCTCTAATAACTAAAGCTCATTGGGTGATTCATGTAAACTCACTACGCCGGTATGTTTTAGCGCTTTCAAGGCAAGTTTACTGACGGATATAAGTACAAACTTTACACTACTTTATATTAGAAATGGCAACAGCGGAGGGTGAATGTCCCATAACAAGAAGATAGAGAAAAAGAAGAAGCTTATGGACTCCGGCGACCGCACGGACTACAAAGACGGACGCGTGCAAATTTTCAGGACTTATGCAAATCCCAAATACAGATCAACAAGTACCAGAAGGTAAGAAAAGTTGTTTTCGCATAATATTGCGAAACAAAATGCCAGATAATATGTCTTACCTTATACACACACCATAATGATACTCGTATGTTGAAGCACAGTACAATCCTTCAAGCGGTGCGGCTTCGTAGCTTACCTAGGTCGTACTAAAACATCTTGATATATTTTTGAGGGCCGTGTGTAATGTTCTGTATTTTCAATGGAAAATATAACATTTTGGTGTTGTTGACTTGAGTCATATTGCAGTCTACACATATCTCTTATGTGTGACTGCCATCATTCTGCAGTCTACACATATCTCTTATGTGTAACTGCCATCTACTGATCACTCTTATACTTTCACCATGTACCAAATAAAATAACTTTGAGGTCGCTAAGCACAACCAGAACAGAATGACATTAAGCGCACAGGGTTATAAGGCGCACTGTCGATTTTTGAGAAATTGAAAGGATTTTAAGTGCGCCTTATGGTCCAAAAAATACGATAATCTTTCGAAAAATCACAATGTAAAATTTTGAAAACGAATGTCAATGCAGTTTTTCCTATCCGAAATAAAATTCATAATCAGTGTAATTCATAATCAGTGTATGGATTCACCGGTCTTAACATTAGGTACGCCACTTCTTCCATTAAACCCCTGTCTGTACAAAATAACACATTAAAGATGCACAGTAGGGAAGTGAGTCATATAGCTCCATTCCTGGGTGACTCTTGCGTGAGAGGAAGGTGGGGGGTAATCATTTTGCATTGCAAAATGTCTAGTGAAAATGATGGAAAGCGCCCCTCTACATAGCAACTGGCGCTGTGGTCAAAGTTGTAATTGCCACAAAACTTATTTTAAGATATACAACACTCTATTGTCGGATAGTGCACCCCCCCAATTTGTCACGTTGCATGTGTCAGGTAAACCACGGGGAATGGGTTAATATGAATCCCCTTCCCACTGTATGATGACTAAGAATTGGAATTGATAATATTTTGCAGGTTCTGATTCCACTTTTGATTCTGCTTAAAAATGTGCGTCTTTATTGATTCTCTTATCGCTACCAAAAGTCAGGAGCATCTACTATGGCAAATGAGTCCAGGTATTTGACCACGCGCTTATTTACTGCTCGGTGACATTGGTAATCAGACTCTGTCTTAAAAATATGTACAGTAATGGGAATGACTGAATGAAAATCTAGTTACAGGAAATCATGCAACTTTTCTCTGACTACAACGGAACATTCACTTTCTAAAAATCAGGAGCATCTATTGTGGCAAATGGGTGCAAGCCTTTGATCACAGACTTGGTCATTACACACTGACTTTCGTTTTCAGATTATGTCTCTTGTCATGATCGTCTAAATGTGAAGGTATTCATTTCAGATTAACAGGTAATAGCAGCTTTGACAAGTAGGCAAATGGCACTAACATGATTGTCTGTATTACTTAGTACCTGTTGTATTTATGGGAGATGATTGCTACTGGGATGAGACTGGAGCGGTTTAAAAACGTGACAGTTATAGCATCCTGTGAGTTTAAATGTTTCAGCATATTGCTCTTATTTTGTCCTTTTTTAGTAGCGCTGTTGCTTTTTTTTTGTAAAATATAGCCAAACTTTGGAGTGTTTCAGTCACCTAGGCGCTATGTTTCTCTCTGATTCCCGCCCGCAGGAATCGTTAAGGCAATCGTTTGAAAAGTTGACAAGCAATTCCAAGAAAATTATACACTGGGAACCGGTTCTGACCAAGATATCCCATGCCTAATGAAAATTTATAATTGTAACGATAACGAGGCACGCTGGGAAACACTTCCTCCTCAGACTCATGCTCAGACTGCCAACTCTTCAGGTTTTTACCGACATCCCGACTGAAGTTACACATCTCCCAGATTCTGATATAAAATATTGTAGCTTTTGCCCGGATGTTAAAAGTATGTCAAGGTGGTGGTCTACCAATAATCACTTTTTTCTATCGATCCAAAACAACATCCACAGCCGTGTCAGAGTGCACACAAAGCAGCTTTCTTCCATCCAATCAATTGTACCGATCTAAGTGTGCTTTGAATTTCGCCCCTCTGTGTGATTCAGTTTGACACCCTTGGTCTATAGTCTTGGTCAGTGGTTCTCAAACTTTTTTCACCAAGTACTACCTCAGGAGAAAGAAAAACTTGGCTATCCAAGTACCACCATAATTAACGATATTAAAGTACAGTAGCATAGTAGGCTTAATTATTTATTAAAAATACACACAGTTTGAACAGTAACACTATGTTTAAATTTAGGAACATAAAACACAAATCACTTACTTAAGGGATTCTTTAGCGTACCATGGATGGAGCCCGTGTGCCACAGTTTGAGAATCACTGGTCTAGTCATGGATATTCAACTAAATTATTTCGGGGGCCACATTCCCAGAAAGCCAAGGTCCATGGCCCAGACTTCTCTTATCACTATTAGTCTTATGTTGTATATTCTGCAGAACCAGCGTCCTCTACAGTAGACATTTGATTTTGGTCTATGTATTCTGTTAGTGTTACAAGAGCACTGTGCTGTTTTTAAGGACCTTACGCAAAAAGATAGTCAAAGATCTTCTCTCCAGTATGACAGCATTCTAGTGTTTTTAAGAATATGCGGCAAAAATGTGAGTTTTTTTGTACTGAAGTCTTGAGCCACTATTTCAATAACCCAAATGTTGAAAAAGAGAGGACCTAAAATGGAACCACAAATATACCTACAAATGAGGCATAATGATAGCCTAAATAGCATGTTAGCATTGATTAGCTTGCAGTCATGCACTGACCAAATCTGCCTAATCAGCACTCCAACAAGTCAATATTGTCAACAAAGCTCACCTTTGTGCATTCACACACAGCATGAAACTTTTGGTGGACAAAATGAGACAAAGAAGGAGTGGTAGATTCTACATGTAAACAAACTGTTGCGTCACAGTCCACACTATGGTAAGTTCAAGAACCGCCAAAATTGATAGGACAAAATGATTTTCACCAAACACTGTCATCGGTGAAGCATACACACAAACATATTAAAGAGTAGCCTTTATAACAATTGGGAAGGTTTGTGTCATGTTTGTCCTCAAACAAAAAAAATACTAAAACACAAACAAGTTTTCCCCCATCTTTTTCCATTTTCAATCCTTTTTAAAAATGCTCCAAGAGCCACAAGGGCGGCACTAAAGAGCCGCATGCGGCTTGAGAGCCGCGGGTTGCTGACCCCCGTTCTATACGGAAGGAACACGCTTTTATTTTCTAGAAATTTTCTTGGAAAGTGTTTGTCCCCCAAGTTTTGAACTGAACTTGGGACCGGTTATTGTGTCATTCCCTGCCCGGGTTTGGCGACAATTAAATAGCTCTAGTTGAGGTGCTCAAAGTTGTTATCGGTGTTACGTGAATACAAATTAAAAAAATATTGTGAATACATTTGTGTCTCAAAGTTATATATTACACCTTGAACTCATCATGTAAGCTGCGCCTCCACAGTGCACGGAGCACTGCTTATTTGTCTTGCAGTTAAGGCTATGTCTATAATAAGCCGGATAACCCCTTAAACGAATAATTATTTAGCCTAAGCCTCCTTTTGGCAACACTAATTCATCGTTTAAGGTTCCCCTCCTTGGATAATTTTTTACACGGGTAAGTGCGCCGTCTATTTCTTGAATCTCCGGCTCTTAGCCTTGTATGGACTCATTGATCATTTAAAAAATGAGTTCGGAGAGGAATTGACACCAGAAAGACCGCGCCCCACACAGGAAGTGACGTCAGAAAGAACACACCACAGTCAGCTTCATAATAAAGCGGTTTCGTAACTCGGAGCTAACCACTGGAAATATGGAGGCGAGTCATCCAGACATGCCCGTGTTTCTCCTTCCGTCTGTACAGACGCTTTTGGAAATCACACATGAATACCTTAAGAGAAGAAAACCCGTGAATGCAGCTATTTCGGATACAACACATATCAGACGGCAAGAGAACTTTCGAATGTCCAGGTCATCTGTGATTCTACTTACCGAAAAACTGTGTCCCTTTGTCGAAGGAGAGACAACGAGAATGCGGGCTCCCTTGGATGTGATAAAAAAAGGTAGCGTGTGCTTTGTATTACCTGGCCGTCGAGGGAAAACTACGGAAAACGGCGAATGCTTTTGGACTGGCAAAGCAGACTATCAGTTATTGTACGCCATGTATGTCGCAGACTCAACGTTTAGGTCCAGAGTATATAAAGTCATCAAAAATGAACTAAGGTGAAGGTAAAAGAGTGAGGAGTGTCCTGACCAGATATCGAGATCCCTAGATTGATTGATGTAAAATGTTCTTTATCACAATGTTTAATTTCAAATGTCCATTATATATTTGATTAATTTATGATGGCTCAGGTGTGATTCACTACAATAGGGCCCCACAGCACACTGGATTCCAGTTACTTGTGATACCACAACACTGGATATTGTTCATCCATCCATCCATTTTCTACCGCTTGTCCCTTTTGGGGTCGCGGGGGGTCGCTGGAGCCTATCTCAGCTGCATTCGGGTGGAAGGCGGGGTACACCCTGGACAAGTCGCCACCTCATCGCAGGTGTCATGTCTGTGTTAATCATGTTTTTGTTTTGCTTGGGTTTTGGGCTCTTTTTTTAGTTCCTGGTTGCACTTCCTTGTTTGGTTTGGTTTCCATGGTCACCCATTAGTTTTCACCTGTCTTGTCACGCACCTGTTTCACATCCTCATGTCACGCACCTGTCTCACGTTTTCACTAATCATGTCACCAGTATTTAAGGCCATTGTTGCCAGGCAGTCGGGCTGGCGACATCACTCTGTTCACCCTCATGATCCATGCTGCTCTTCCTTTTGCCCCTCTTGTCATGTCAAGTAAGTTTTGTTATTGTTCATAGTTTATTGCCTTTGTGCTAGTGTTTTGTTTTCATAGTCTAGTTTTGTACTTCCGCCATTGTGCGCGCCTTTTGTTTTCATAGTCAAGTTTTTTTGGGATGGAAAAAAACTTGACTATGAAAACAAGTTTTTTTGAGACAGGTGCGTGACATGAGGATGTGAAACAGGTGCGTGACAAGACAGGTGAAAACTAATGGGTGACCATGGAAACCAAACCAAACAAGGAAGTGCAACCAGGAACTAAAAAAAGAGCCCAAAACCCAAGCAAAACAAAAACATGATTAACACAGACATGACAGCAGGGCCAACACAGATCGACAGACAACATTCACACTCACATTCACACACTAGGGCCAATTTAGTGTTGCCAATCAACCTATCCAGATAAGTTAAATTTAAGAACTTGCACACAAAGCAACACTGGAGGTGACTTTGATGTGCGCATTTTTCCGTGCATGCGTACTAGGTCGCGTTGCGCCGGCGGACTGAGGGGTGGAGGGTCTTAAACGACCATTGTGTGTGTGTGGACAAGGATAAAGTTATGGTAAATGGCAAATGGGTTATACTTGTATAGCGCTTTTCTACCTTCAAGGTACTCAAAGCTCTTTGACACTATTTCCACATTCACCCATTCACACATACGTTCACACACTGATGGCGGGAGCTGCCATGCAAGGCGCTAACCACAACCCATCAGGAGAAAGGGTGAAGTGTTTTGCTCAAGGACACAATGGACGTGACTAGGTTGGTAGAAGGTGGGGATCGAACCAGGGACCCTCAGGTTGCTGGCACGGCCACTCTTCCAACCGCTCCACGCCATCCCCAAGGTTAGGTGGGATTTACCCTGGATAGACCCTTAGCATACTTGCCAACCTTGAGACCTCCAATATCGGGAGGTGGGGGGTTGTGGGCGGGGGGCGTGGTTGGGGACGTGGTTATTTACAGCTAGAATTCACCAACTCGAGTATTTCATATATATATATATGAAATACTTGACTTTCAGTGAATTCTAGCTATATATATATATTTATTTTATTTACATAAAAGAAATACTTGAATTATCTATCCATTAGATGGCAGTATTGTCCTGTTTAACTTCTCTGTTCATGACTGAGAAATCATTTCGGCCACCGTGTTCAATGGAGAAGTCTGTTCTACATATTTACAGGCAACATACACCTTCCCCTTCGAACTGTCCTGGATGAACTGAAATTCTTGTTTCCATTCGTTTTGGAACTTGCAAGCGTATTTATATTGTGGGAAAGCGGACGTGAGAATAGGCTGTCCCCACTCAGTCTCAGGTCCGCATTGAGCTGGAGGGGGCGTGGCTCCAGCTCCGGCTGAATACCGGGAGTTTGTCGGGAGAAAATCTCTGCCGGGAGGTTGTCGGGAGAGGTGCTGAATAACGGGATTCTCCCGCTAAAAACGGGAGGGTTGGCAAGTATGACCCTTAGTGTAGAAGGGCCCTAATTGTTCTGTTTAAGTATATCAACAAATGAGTGTGTTTGATAATTATGTTGCACAAAAGAGTGACAATTTATTTCACGATGTGTGCTAAATTACAGATTATGTTATGGTGTGGCTGGCAAAGCAGCTCACATGTACTATAGCCTCTTGAAACCGTCCAGGAGATAGCTGAGGGTTATTGGATCACTGTTGCATGTTTCCAATTTAAGGCCTACTGAAACCCACTACTACCGACCACACAGTCTGATAGTTTATATATCAATGATGAAATCTTAACATTGCAACACATGCCAATACGGCCGGGTTAACTTATAAAATGCAATTTTAAATTTCCCGCTAAACTTCCGGTTGAAAAACTCCTTTGGATATGACGTATGCATGTGACGTCACGACGGCAACGGAAGTATTCGGAGCCCGTTGAATCCAATACAAAACAGCTCTGTTTTCATCTCATAATTCCACAGTATTCTGGACATCTGTGTTGGTGAATCTTTTGCAATTAGTTTAATGAACAATGGAGGCTGCAAAGAAGAACGTTGTAGGTGGGATCGGTGTATTAGCGGCTGGCTGTAGCAACACAACAAGGACTACTTACTTGGATAGCAGACGCCTAGCCGATGCTAGCCGCCAAGCGCACGGATGATCGGGTGAAGTCCTTTGTCGCGCTGTCGATCGCTGGAACGCAGGTGAGCACAGGTGTTGATGAGCAGATGAGGGCTGGCTGGCGTAGGTGGAGCGCTAATGTTTTTATCATAGCTCTGTGAGGTCCGGTTGCTATGTTGCTAAGTTAGCTTCAGCGTCGTTAGCAACAGCATTGTTAAGCTTTGCCAGGCTGAGAATTATTAACCGTGTAGTTACATGTCCATGGTTTAATAGTATTGTTGATCTTCTGTCTATCCTTCCAGTCAGGGATTTATGTATTTTGTTTCTATCTGCATTTGAGAACGATGCTATCACGTTAGCTCCGTAGCTAAGTGTTTCACTGATGTATTGTCGTGGAGATAAAAGTCACTGTGAATGTCCATTTTGCGTTCTCGACTCTCATTTTCAAGAGGATATAGTATCCGAGGTGGTTTAAAATACAAATCCGTGATCCACAATAGAAAAAGGAGAGAGTGTGGAATCCAATGAGCCAGCTTGTACCTAAGTTACGGTCAGAGCGAAAAAAGATACGTCCTTCACTGCCTCTCTAGTCATTCACTCTAACGTTCCTCATCCACGAATCTTTCATCCTCGCTCAAATTAATGGGGTAATTGTCGCTTTGTCGCTCCGAATCTCTCTCGCTCCATTGTAAACAACAGGGAATTGTGAGGAATACTACCTCCTGTGACGTCACGCTACTTCCGGTACAGGCAAGGCTTTTTTTATCAGCGAGCAAAAGTTGCGAACTTTATCGTCGATTTTCTCTACTAAATCCTTTCAGCAAAAATATGGCAATATCGCAAAATGATCAAGTATGACACATTGAATGGATTTGCTATTCCCGTTTAAATAAAAAAAAATCATTTCAGTAGGCCTTTAACTTGACTATGTAAATAGACTAGAATGTGTGTGCTAATGTGTGTATTACAGATGATACAGCACAAATTGCACATTAAAACACAACACATCTCTCTTGTTTTTTTTTTGCTCGTCTAGTTTTACAAGTCATCATCTCTCACCTCTCTGCCTCTCAGTCTCACACACATTTACAGCCATATCTTTTTTTGACACCTGTAAAATATGGAAGTAATGATGTCTACAGTGAGTTGATGGCTGAGCGAGCCTGCAATGGGGCTATATAGTGCCATGTTCACCTTGGGGTCACTTATTCGATTCAGCACCTGCTCGCTACTGATCAGAAATCATTTCCATCTAATGGTGGACCAGAATGGAAGGAACCAAGCATCCCGGCGGCCCCTGCTTTCCCTTCATAATACAGAAGAAAGCATTAAACCCTCGCCCACTTCCTATACTGTACCAGCTTTACTGCGGGTTGATCCCTGAAAGTGATGTTGTGTGCGTGCCTGTAAACACACTAAGTTTATCATGTCTTCTTTCATCTCAGTGAGACCATTCAATTATATTTATGGTAGCCTTATAACACTTTCTTTTTGGTATTGTATTGTTTTATAGCTGCTGCAGAAGGCTTTTTTATTGTTCTCACAACTAGGTGGACATGTTAAGAGTTCATTGCTGTAAATACACTGGAAATATTGAAGGTCTTTGTAGTCACCTAACATTTTTCATACTTTGCGAGTCACTCTAGGACAACATTATTCTTCTAATCTACTTTTTGGCCTGAAGGGCCTCTTTTTAACGTTTTGGATGTTATCTTTTGAATTATTCCAGTACCAGTTCCCTGGAACCCTGGTACCTGGGAATCGATAACCGTACTCAGTTCGACTAATTTTCAGTACTTTTGTGTGTGTTCAAATAAGGAAATAAATGTTGATTGTTTAAAAAACAAAAACAAAACAATATTTAACACTGAGCTGTGCTGTTCAGTTGTTATCCTGTTTTCTTACACGTCTATGTCTCATTTGCAAGTACTGTGCTGTGTACTGTAATATATTGTAGACTTTGCATGCAGTTGCATTTCCAGTAGTGCATAGACTACAGTATGTTACTTTAACCAGAAAGTAGTCTTTGCCATTAAGTTGAATGTCCCAGTCTTTTATTTTTGTTGAGTCCTCCAAAATGTTTAAACTGTAAATTACATTACATTCCTTCTGTTCCTGATTCGTTGCAGTATTCAGATTTGGAATAGTTGAAATCGCCGTGAAAAATCACTAATGTTAATCTTCAAAATGTCTTTTTTTTTTTTTTTTTGGTCCTGTCCAGCTGCTCCGGCAAATCATATTTTTGATGTAGATGGCCATATCGGCTGAACAAATTTACTTTACAAAAGAGAAGTGTGGGATATATTTATGTAGTTACCTTATTTGTATTTGACTTTATTAAATGGATTTAAATTATTATTTGGTGCAGCCGGGCCGGAGCAGGAGGGGATAAAAGAGAAAAAAGGAAGGCAGAGGGGGAAATTGTGGGGACAAGAGGGGCATAAGACAGAGAGACAACAACAACAGCAAACACAACAGTAACAATAACAACAACAACAACAACAACATATGTACAAATATGATGGTAAAAGTGCTAGCAAAGAAGCAGTTAGTGAAATAAATAATAATACAGAAATGACAATGAGCATTATTACACTACAAATGGAGCAATACAAATACCAATAGAAATAGCACTATTGATAATGAATAAAAACAATAATTACCTCTATTATCAACAATACAATTGTTTAAATGCAACAATACATATATGTAATGTTAACTTGAAATAAAAAAGAATGCAGATAAATGGAGGGGAAGAAAGAGAAGCCAACTATTTCAACCTTGTAGATTGTTATAGTATCAATAGGTTAAGCTTTGGCAGTGTGCCATGTGTTACCCAGTTTTCTTCAGCATGTCTAAGGCAATTCCAATGTAAATTTGAATCGAGGTAGCGCATTAAAAAAAATGAAAATAAAAATTGCCATGAACTAGCAAGGATTGACATCAACACAAATTAGAGATGTCTCTAGTCATTTGAACGATTTCATAAAAAGATTGAATATTATCATCAATTCCAAATTAGGCATCAAACCCTGCAGTGTGAACGTAGCCGGATTCCAATGCCCATTCCAAGATTGTTGGGTGTCCAATTGTGAAAACTTCAAATTTTAAGACACATTTTTAATGACATATTTCGGATTGTTATAAAACACAATTTATTCTATGGTTCTAGTTCATGATTAAGTTGTTTTTAACGAACACTTCATTTGTTGTAGGCTTATGTATATCAATCATCAACCGATCAAAGTTTATTTATATAGCCCTTAATCACAAATGCCTCAAAGGACTTCACAAACCACAACAACATCCTCGGTTCTGAACCCAGATCCAGCCAAGAAAAAACTCAACCCAATGGGGAACAATGAGAACCCTTGGGAGGGACCGCAGATGTTTTCCCCTCGTTCATTTTTGTGTACACCATTAAACCAAAATACTTTTATACTTCTAATTGAAACTTCTAGGAGGTTCTGATTGTTGTCCGCTCTGCTCGCCCACACCGTGCAGAGGATCATGGGAGATGTACTTTACTTCTCAGACTGGCCCGCTCACTAGTGCCAGAAAAAAACTACACTGACGGGAGTACACAAAATTCTCGTGTAATACCGTCATATGAGACGGCATTATCGTGATAATTTTGGAAATGGCAATACTTTGATATCTACAATACTGTTACTAGTAAATACCTCGTGATGTGCAATACCTTTGATTTTCTTTGCGATCCAATACTGAGTAAAATTCAGGGTGGTGTTGGCGATACTGATCCGATACTTTGTGCAAAATCGCTTAATATGTCTGCTAAAATAATATTTTAAAAAGTGTATTTCAATACACAACATGTCCCATGGCATAAATAATGCAAGACAGTTATTTATTTATTTATATTGAGGTAGTGGCGTGAATAACAAAATAGTCAAGCTACTTTAATAAAACAGAAAAAAGTACACAAAAATGGTGTTTCAAACCATAAAAAAAGTAAATGAGTAAAATAATAAAAGCATTAAAATACATGTATTATTAAGAACTACCATTAGCATACGAACTAATTGAAAACTCAGTTACATGAACAGGTTTACGTGAAAATACTGAACATGTGAATAACACTGACACATTTCCTCATAAACAGGTTTGGTTACTTTTCTACACTATGTTCCTGTTAATGATACACATTATCTCAAATAACTTAAGTATCAAAAGTATCGATATTTTGATTTGAGAATTGATATAAAGCAGGGGTGTCAAACTCGTTTTCGATGAAGGCCACATCGCAGTTATGGTTGCCCTCAGAGGGCCGCATTTAACAATGAGTAATATATCAATATACAAGTATATATATATTATACATTAATATATATATATATATATATATATATATATATATATATATATATATATATATATATATATATATATATATATATATATATATATATATATATATATATATATATATTCTTTTACATAAGCTGCAAAACAAATATTAAAATTTTACTTTAAAAACTGGCAGCTAAGTCACCAGAATTTTACAGCATATAAAAATATCTAATAAGTGGAAAAACAATACCACTGTTTTTAGAGGTAAAATTCAAGCAACAGAGCTGCCAGTTTGTTTGTTTTTAGCATAAAATCATGTTGTTTCAATGTTTTTTTGTTTTGTTAGTTTTTTAATGTTTTAGTGTCTTACTGTATATGGAAAAAAACCAGTACCAAAGTTGATTTTACCGTAAAAAACTCAGTCGGCGGAATTTAACTGTAAAATCTGTTGTCAATTTTACAGTATACAATTTAATTGATAATTTGTTTTGAAATCATAAGTCAAGCAGATATTTAAGTACAGTGTTTATGTTTATTTTAGCAAAAAATATTTTTTGGAATACATTATAATATAATATGTTTATTTAGTTATATTGAATTAAAAACAAAAAAAAACCAAACTAAAATAAAAATGATTACATAGAAACTTGTAATTAATTAAAATTAGTAAAATTAACTGTTAAAGGTTAGTACTATTAGTGGACCAGCAGCACACACAATCCTGTGTGCTTCACGGACTGTATCCTTTGCAGACTGTATTGATGTACTGTATATTGTAGGAACCAGAATATTAATAACAGAAGGAAACAACCCTTTTGTGTGAATGAGTGAGAATGGGGGTGGGAGGGTTCTTGGGTTGGTGCACTAACTGTAAGTGTATCTGCTGTTTTTTATGTTGATTTAATAATAAAAAAACAAAAAATAAATATGAATTTAATTTTAAAAGATAGATGGATAGATATATAGATAGATAGATAGATAGATAGATAGATAGATAGATAGATAGATAGATAGATAGATAGATAGATAGATAGATAGATAGATAGATAGATAGTAAGTACTTTATTGATTCCTTCAGGAGAGTTCCCACAGGAAAATTAAAATTCCAGCAGCAGTGTACAGAATTGAAATATAATTTAAAAAGTAGAAAATAAATAAGCAATTGCATGCAGTACATGATTTTAATGTCAAAAGGGAAAGAACAAATATATTTAGTAAGAAAAGATTAAGCACGTTATTAATGCATATTATCTCCAGGCTTTCGCAGGCCACATACAATAATGTGGCGGGCCAGATTTGGCCCCCGGGCCTTGAGTTTGACACTTGTGCTATAAAGCATCAATATTGGGTATCGGCGGTATCGATATTTGGACACAGCCAGATTTAATGCAGTGAGAGAACTTGAGCACAGGGGACATGGGGCACCGAGTAGGCCAGCTTGTCTTTCTCTGCCAGCTCAGGTTGTCCATGGTTTGTTTGTTTTCCAACACATTCTCCGATAAGTATAGGCGATACGCTACTCTGCAAGCAAGCCATGAATCCATGTGTCCTGGCCTACTGAACGAGTCTTGGAATGAGCCACACACGAAAACACCAAACAAGAGTGCATCCTCGCACACCTGACTCACACAAACAAAACTACGGGCTTTACTTAGCGGTTTATTTGTTTTGGAGCCAAACGGATAGAGGGTATAATCCTGGCTACTGCACTGCACTGACACTCAGCAGAGTTCAGCAGACATCGCCGCTTCCTGTTGTGCCCAGCACTTTCCTCTTTCGACACTAAGTTCTTCTAAGTCTCCGTAACAAAGAGAGGCGCTCATGCCCTCCGCTCCGCCAGAATCAGCACGGCAAGAAAGTCATGCCTCCACTTCCTGCCTCTAAACTACTTTCACAGCTCAGTGCTCAAGAGGCCCAAGTGAAGGTTAGCTTGTGCAAAGTGTTGTGCTCGCTTAATGTTTCTTTTCTGTTATTCACTTCTGACTAGGGACTCTGTCCTTTTGTCTGTACTAGCGCGTACACATCACGTAAAATCAAACGGTGCCAAATTTTGATAACGACTGATTTTTTTTCCACTTTTCAAAAATTGCTAGCTTGACGCTAATTTACATCCGATTCGCCATAGACATGCTAAAGATTAGCGTTGCCGATTTTACATGGAAATCTCTAAATTTGGTAACAGTGTATATGTTTTTTTAAATTTTGATTACATTTTTATAATTAATTTTTTTATTTATTTTTTGTAGCTGTATGTAGAAATGGCTGGTTGCATCAGTTCTGCTCTTTTAATGTCTTTAATGGCCTCTGTGTTCTTTGATGTTTGATGTTTCCCTCTTACACACATGCTTATGTGTGCTATGGCCATGAGTTTTTTTTTCCTTGGCCTCAGTCTGGACCCCCTCTCCAGGGGCCCAGGCTTAGACTGAATATTTTGTTGGTAACACTTTAGTATGGGGAACATATTCACCATTAATTAGTTGCTTATTAACATGCAAATTAGTAACATATTGGCTCTTAATTAGTCATTATTAAGTACTTATTATTCTGCATGGCCTTATTATACAACCAGTAAGCCATTAACTAAGAGTCTTCCCTCAATAACCTCAGAATTATTACTTCTTAGTAACCCTAACCCTAACCCTTATATGTTTCCCTAGTGTCCAAATAACTATAAATCAAGTCTGTTACTTAGAATATGTTCTCCATACTAAAGTGTTACCTTTTTTTTTCTCTTTTCAGTGTTTACCTGTTTCTCACCTTTTTTGTAAGGGGTGCCGGAAGTTGGCAGACCCGTCAACGATCCTGTTCTGTCTCCCTGTAATGTTTGTCTGCTCTTGAATGGGATTGTGCTGAAAATTTGAATTTCCCCTCGGGGATTAAAAATAAAGTATTTCTGATTCTGATATTCGGTTGCAAACTCGGCCATGACTCAAGCACTTGTCCAGGATACAAGCAGTCAAGCACTCAGAGCGGACTCAGTCGAACTACTTCTATGTAACGCTAATTTCCCATGTCAACAAGGTGAGAAGAAGGTGCTCAAAGGTTCACTAATCGATTTGCCAAAGACTTGCTAAAGATTAGCGTTAAAAACTCCAAATTTGGTAATGAACAGCTATTGTGTCATAACTACACCAATTACATTGTAAACACTTCGTAGGACTTAACAAAAGAAAGGACCGGCACATTTAACTTAATGGCAAAGACCACTTCCTGGCTCAGTTCTTTTTATTTTTTCCCGTTTTGGAATGCTGCTTATGCACAGGGGTGGGACCAGACAATCAGAATCAGAATCAGAAGTACTTTAATAATCCCGAGGGGAAATTAATATTTTCAGTACAATCCCATTCAAGAGCAAGCAAACATTACAGGGAGACAGAACAGAATCGCTGACGGGTCTGCCAACTTCCGGCGCCCATATATATATATATATATATATATATATATATATATATATATATATATATATATATATATGGACATTGAAGACATTAAAAGAGCAGAGCTGATGCAACCAGCCATTTCAGAGAGAGGAGCAGACCCAACAAAGCAACCAAGAGAGCCGACTCCACCCTTGGCCGCCCACCAACTCTCAAGCTACCATCAAGCTCTGCTCCTTCTCTCTCTTCCCGGACGGAAAATTACTTGTGCAAAAACGTGTGTTTGCGAAGTTTTAACATCCATCCATATATTTCCTACCGTTTGTCCCTTTTTAACATGTTCCAGATAATTAAAACAAGGATTGATTCATTGATTGGCTAAACAATCAATCAGGAACTATGTGCTCTTGATGTTTCCCTGTTGTTTTCATGTGTATTTTGCCGAATGGTTCGGATCCCTTAGGGACTGCGCAACAAGGAGTGGCGCATTTGTGACTTCTGCGCTGCTTTTGGTGTTTTTTTGTGAACATTTATATCTTCCTCCGGGGAACCTTTAGGCCATGGCCATGTTTGCACCCGAGACCAGTTGCTGGCTCTCTGCCACACCGGAGTCTGTCTGGAGAGACCGGAATAGATACGGAGGAAGAGACGAGGCTGCGGAGCTCGCATTGAGCGTTGAGATGGACGAGCTCCACTGAGGCCTGGCTGAATGAGCATATATCGGACACTTCGACCTCCCTGGACATTGGCCAAGAGCTAGTGGGCAGCCTAGGACGAAGTCGACACTCTTGGTTGCTTTGTTGGGTCTGGTTTGTGTGCAATATATATTAGTTATTGCTGAAATGGCAGTGCTGTGGTTTTTAATGTATTGTATGTACTTCAAGTTCTTTAATGTTTATTTCTTGTTTTCATGTGTTTTTACCTTATTTTTTTGTGGACTTTTTGTATCTGTACCTCAACCACATACTTCCCACATGATGAATTAAGTGTATCCTAGTGTATCATATTCTATGTAACGTCTTGGAATTGCAACTGCATGCACAGTTGATTATATAATACGTGCAAATGAGACACAGACGTATAAGCAAACAACTGAATAGCAGAGCTCAGTGTTAAATTATTATTATTATTATTATTTTACACTCATAAAAGCATCAACAATGGGTACGGTAGAGTACCAGTATAAGTCCCCAGGTACTAAATATTGGTATCGTATTAGTTAAAATGTGAAAGTACCTATCCCTATCTCTGAGATGTTTATATAATTCGGATTAGCTTCACACATTCTTTTTTCCATTTTAAGAATATTTTTTTGTACCACATTTTGCTACAACTTGGGATACAAACATCAATAACAATGACCTGGTTTCGAATTCAAATAAATAATAACCACATTCTTCTCGTGCCATGTTTTTTTTTTCTTTTAACAAGGGTTCTTGGATCTTCGTTTTGCTGTGTATTATCTAGTCCGATGCCAGCTGAACAGGGGCAGGGGATGACAATAGAGTGGTGTGCTGCGAAAGACTGAAGGCTGTGCCAGCAGGATAAGACGAAGTGAAAAACAGAGAGTGGGGGTGGGGGGTTCATTAGCATAACTAGCGGGATGCCCAGAACCTTTCTGGAGTGGCATGTTTATGGCACCGTTCTTGGCCAGAACCCACTCATTTTATGGGATTTAATAAGGAGACAAGGGGAGGCATAAGCAGAATGCAGGATTTGGGATATTGTCGGTGCATGTTTTGGTATATTTGACTGCAACTAAACATCTGTTTTTATTTTCTGCGTTCAATTTGAATGTGTGGGGTCTTTCAGCAGTGTGCTATGTGGCGGCATCTTGTCCAACTACTTTGACATACAGTACAGGCCAAACGTGTGGACACACCTTCTCATTAAATGTGTTTTCTTTATTTTCATGACTATTTACATTGTAGATTGTCACTGAAGGCATCAAAACTATGAATGAACACGTGTGGAGTTATGTACCAAACAAAAAAAAGGTGCAATAACTGAAAACATGTTTTATATTCTAGTTTCTTCAAAATAGCCACCCTTTGCTCTGATTGCTGCTTTGCACACTCTTGGCATTCTCTTGATGAGCTTCAAGAGGTAGTCACCTGAAATGGTTTTCACTTCACAGAGCTTGAATATTGAAATATATATATATATATATATATATATATATATATATATATATATATATATATATATATATATATATATATATATATATATATATATATATGGGGCAGCACGGTGGGAGAGGGGTTAGTGCGTCTGCCGCACAATACGAAGGTCCTGAGTAGTCCTGGGTTCAATCCCGGGCTTGGGATCTTTCTGTGTGGAGTTTGCATGTTCTCCCCGTGACTGCGTGGGTTCCCTCCGGGTACTCCAGCTTCCTGCCACCTCCAAAAACATGCACCTGGGATAGGCTGATTGGCAACACTAAATTGGCCCTAGTGTGTGAATGTGAGTGTGAATGTTGTCTGTCTATCTGTGTTGGCCCTGCGATGAGGTGGCGACTTGTCCAGGGTGTACCCCGCCTTTCGCCCGATTGTAGCTGAGATAGGCTCCAGCACCCCCCGTGACTCCGAAGGGAATAAGCGGTAGAAAATGGATGGATGGATGGATATATGTATATATATATATATATATATATATATATATATATATATATATATATATATATATATATATATATATATATATATATATATATATATTTATATATATTTATATATATATATATATATATATATATATATATATATATATATATATATATATATATATATATATATATATACATATATATACATATATATTCAATATTCAAGCACACCTGTGAAGTGAAAACCATTTCAGGTGACTACCTCTTGAAGCTCATCAAGAGAATGCCAAGAGTGTGCAAAGCAGCAATCAATTCATAGTTTTGATGCTTTCAGTGACAATCTACAATGTAAATAGTAGTAATTTATATATATATATATATATATATATATATATATATATATATATATATATATATATATATATATATATATATATAGGACACGCCTTCTCATTTCAATGTGTTTTCTTTATTTTTTTGACTATTTACATTGTCGATTGTCACTGAAGGCATCGATGAGCTTCAAGAGGTAGTTACCTGCAATGGTTTTCACTTCACAGTGCTTGAATATTGAAATATATATGACACCTGTGAAGTAAAAACCATTTCAGGTGACTACCTCTTGAAGCTCATTGAGAGAATACCAAGAGTGTGCGAAAAAGTAATCAGAGCAAAGGGTGGCTATTTTGCAGATACTAGACTATAAAACATGTTTTCAGTTATTTCACCTTTATTTGTTAAATACATAACTCCACATTTGTTCATTCATAGTTTTGATGCCTTCAGTGACAATCTACAATTTAAATAGTCAAGAAAATAAAGAAAATACATAGAATGAGAAGGGGTGTCCAAACTTTTGGACTAAACTGTATATGTATTTTGACTTAATTGCCCCTTTTAGAAGACATAGCATACGGTGGTGCTTTCATCAGCCAATTCCCTGGAATGATCCCATTTCGGACGAGCAGAGAATGGAGGTCTTTGTTGTGTTCGTCCTCCTTTCATCTCTCCGTGGTCATTTTCACAGAGCAAACAGGGACACTCATTATCAACCTGCACCTGAGAGGTCAGAGCCTGAACTCTCCTCCCCAGCTGTGCCTCTGTTCGCCCCGAATACCCCTGGTTCGCACTCTGCTTTATTAGTGCAGAACATCTTTTCCAGTGACTGAACTTGCCCTTATTGTCTGCCGTGGTCAGGGTCAAGTCAAGGGCACTCAGGCTAGATTGGAATCATTTGTCACGCGGTCCCGGACCGCCGCTGATTTCAGCAGAGGATGGAATGAGGTACATGGTGGTTGCAATGCAAACTCTGACACTGAGGGGAAGGGGGAGCAACCACCGGACTCTGTAGATGTCCCCTACGTGTTACATAGCCTCAGCTTGCCAACAAAAGCCCCCACACCCTTTTTCCCCTTTTGTGCTTGGACTGAGAAGTTTGAAGATATATGTCTCCAAGCGCAGACCAGGTACCGGAGCCTAGGTCTGCTTTGGGGAGGCCAAGTTTCACTGCGATAATGACTACACTTTTTATGTCACAAGCAGATTGTCAAAGTTTTCAAGCAAATTCAACCAATCCTCGTGAATTATGTGCATCCTCGCAACTTATTTGGCCAATCAGTGTCATTTTGTTTCTATGTTTGTTTTTGTGCGGACGAAGCAGGACCTCAAACGTCACAATTGTCATCCTCCTGCATATGCATGCATATATATTTGTGTATTTTGATAATGAAGAGAATGTTCGTCCACTACCCCCTTGTTTATATATATATTGTATATATATATATATATATATATATATATATATATATATATATATATATATATATATATATATATATATATATATATTTATATATATATATATATATATATATATATATATATATATATATATATATATATATATATATATATATATATATATGGACTGTTTCATGAGGGGTTTCCGCAATCCTCAGGATTGAGGAAACCCCTCATGAAACAGGCCTGTAGAGATGAAATAGTCTTGTGATTTTTTTCCCACACATACATATATATATATATATATATATGTATGTGTGGGAAAAAATCACAAGACTATTTCATCTCTGAGATCTCAGAGATGAAATAGTCTTGTGATTTTTTCCCACACATACATATTACGCTCTACCACGGTATCGAGCACTATTTTTTGGATAATCTAATTAAGATATATATATATATATATATATATATATATATATATATATATATATATATATATATATATATATATACAGTATACACACATAGTGCTTTTCTACCTTTTTTTTAAGGAACTCAAAGCGCTTTGACACTATTTCCACATTCACCCATTCACACACACATTCACACACTGATGGCGGGAGCTGCCATGCAAGGCACTAACCAGGACCCATCAGGAGCAAGGGTGAAGTGTCTTGCTCAAGGACACAATGGACGTGACTAGGATGGTGGAAGGTGGGGATTGAACCAGTAACCCTCAGATTGCTGGCACGGCCACTCCCCCAACTTCCCCACACTGTCCCAAATATATATATACATATATATATATATATATATATATATATATATATATATATATATATATATATATATATATATATATATATATATATATTTGTATGTACGTATGTAAGTATGACTGTATATACAGGTATATATATATATATATATATATATATATATATATATATATATATATATATATATATATATATATATATATATATATATATATATATATACACACAGTATATAAACAAGGGGGTAATGGACGAACATTCTCTTCATTATCAAAATAACACAACACAGAAAGCTGAACATTCAATGCACGCACACACACAAAAGTCCCTATGGTGCTCTCAAAAATGTTGACAACCATGTTGCTACAATAACAAATAAATAAAAGTTAAAACGAAGAAGGCAGGCAGAGAGAGGAGGGCGCAGGCAGGAGAGGACGTGTGTGTGGGTGCCCCCTCCTTTCCTCTCTAAGTTTAAGTCCAAAGCCAATCCCTCCTTTTTTCCAGGTTGGTTTGTTGCCTTTTTTTGAACCCATATTGAGCAAGCAAAATACAGAAGAAAACAAAACACACACTGAAGCTTTGAGAACTAGCGACCGGGTAATGGACTGCATAAACAGGATGTGACGTAGGTCGCTCTGCTTCTCCAAAATGTCCGTGTCCTGTATGAACTGTACTGCAGAGGAGGTGATGTCATCAAAATGGCAGCGCCCAAAGGCTTCCACCGGCACACACAATGAATGAATGACGCGTTCTTACACCGAGACATGGTTTGCACACAGAGGAATAGTTGGCACATTTGCAAGGAGACCACATTTACATGAAAGAGATGTTCAAGTGTGATGATAATCTCCTATAGACTAATTTACCCACAAAACTTAACGTTATAAGTTTATATCAACAGTTCATAAATGCTCCTAATGTGCAGAGGTAAATGTGTTGTAACATAAATTAATGTTCAAGGCGGACAAACACTATTTGAGCCTAAAATAAACATGTAGAAAGTTTGCAACTTGTGGACGACAGAGCGGACAGTGGACATTAAGTAAGAATTTGATGATGTTTCTTTCTTTACTAAGAGAGTACAGTAATTTTACAATGAACTCAGAGTATATGTTTTTACTGCCATATAATGTTTACTTTTAAGTCTGTGTGGTATAAAATGAGTAAAACATCAAGGCATATTTGTTTTCCAATTGTTGTTGAAATCCCACCAAACACACACAGGCCGTAGGTGCATAATAAATCAAATATATTTGTTATAAATATACCTTTTTATTAATTAGAAACATTTATTGATGCATGCAAAATCAAATCAAAGTTTAATCATATCAAATTAATCAATTTAATCGATTAATTGTTTAAGTTCTAATTGGCATTGCTGCAAATATACATCAAGATACTGCACATGGAGCCTGTTGTTTCTGTGAATATGCATATCTGAAAGGGCAGTATGTTGATTATGTTCTTCAGTTCATCTGTCATGTTCAACCCCTGACACAAAATATATATTTCAACTAAAAAGTAACCTTCTGGTTACTTCTCATCTCACTTATTAGCAGTATAACATTAAAGCATGAAGCACAAATTGTGATTTCATTAAATTTATTTCTATTGGTATTGACTAGGGATGGGTACCTTTCACATTTGAACCGTTACGGTACCAATTACCGATATCTGGGAATCGATAACGGTACCTATATTCGCTACTTTTGTGTGTGTTGATAAATATTGTTTTTAATAATAACATTGAATATTTTTTTGGAACATTTTAAAATGATGTTATTATTACATTTCCGAGTCAATTTCTTTGTTGGCATTGGTAATTTCAACATTACCTAGGGGTAGTTTGGCTTAGTCCGCTCTCAGTGCTGCTGGAGTGATCATTAAGTTCTAATAATGTGACCAAAATTAGCTCTGTTATCATAATTGCGATATTGTTGAATGTGCTCAAAAAGTACTGAAACACACACTGAAATCTTTAGATATTTTAAATAATTGAAATAGACTACAGAAAATAGAAAAACCTACAATTGTGCACGTTTTGTGTTTCTCACTGCTTAGTCTTAGTATTTAATTTGTTTTAATGGCTAAGCTTTTTTTGTTTTGAATATTGCTTTGTATTATTGCACCTTTAAGATTTATTTAAATGAAAGTGCGATGCAAATACAATGTATTATTATTTATTCCGAGTGGGCGTTCTACGCCTTGCTTGTCCTACTCTGTTCAGCTGTCTTTGAACGCACCGTAAAACCACCTCTGTCTCGATTACTTTATGATTAAATATCTTAGTTTTTCAGACAGTAATGTGTTTATATCAGTTTGGATTAAGGCATGACGTTTCTTAATGTAGAAAGATGTTAATGCTTCTTGTTTTCATGTTAGCATTTTAAGCTAGCGCCAGTCAGTCCGTGAGTTTATCAAAGTGCAATTATCAATTATGGTTTTTCCATAATTTTTTATTTAAAACGGTAATGCTAACCGTTGGCAGTTTTACTGTGGTTATCATTAATTCCGTTAATCAGTTACATTCCTAGTTAGAGCCGATGTTCTGGAATTCATGCTCCCCCTGTATATGTGCAGGCGTATGAATCCAACAAATACGGAAGCGAGCCCTGCTTACAACGTGCATCGACCGAACCCTTTAAGTGAGTACAATGTACACTATACACGATCAAATGTACGATTTATTATATCCCAGTTTCTTGCAAAGATTTAAAAAATGTTCTCATATGACGCTAGTTAGATGCATCGCATGTCAAAATGTAATCGAAGATTAACATGCAAATGTCGCAAAACTACTTTTGTAGTGTTAGTTAGCGAGATACATTGTTTTTTAGCATGGCGAACATTCATGTAAAGACATCAAAAATTTCATTGTGCTGGCATATAATTACTGTAAATGCATTATATTCTTTTTATGTAAATTCTGGAAAGTAAACTGGTGCTAGAAAGAAAGCATGACTCAATTACATTGTGATATGGTGTCCAGTCCGCTCATCCATGCAGACTGGACACTGGCCGAGAGTTAGTGGGCGGCCAAGGGTGGAGTCGGCTCTCTTGGTTGCTTTTTTGGGTCTGCTCCTGTCTCTGGCCATGCTCCCCCCACTCCAGCAGACAATGGCGTGGATCACCACGGAGGCCACCACAGTGTATATGTTTTTTGTTGTTATTTTAGTTGTTGTTGTTTTTTAACTTTTGTAGCTGCATGTAGAATTGGCTGGTTGCATCAGCTCTGCTCTTTCAATGTCTTTAATGTCCTTTGTGTTCTTTGATATTTCCCTCTTACACACATGCTTATGTGTGCTATGGCTATGAGGTTCTTTTCTCCTTTTGTATGGCCTCAGTCTGGACCCCATTTCCAGGGGCCCAGGCTTAGACTGATTTTATTTTATTTTTTTATCACTCCCCTCCCCCCTATCCAGCGTTTACCTGGGTCTCACATTTTTTGTAAGGGGCGCCGGAAGTTGGTAGACCCCTTCAGCGATCCTGTTTTGTCTCCCTGTAATGTTTGTGTGATCTTGAATTTCCCCTCTGGGATTATTCAAGTATTTCTAATTCTAATTCTGATTCTGATTCTGATTAGAATACAATCTATGTAACAGGACTGTGTGACTTTTATAATGTTACACACAGAAAAATTGCTTTGAAGATGAGACAAATACATTTGTTAACTACATCTGAAAAAAAAAAGCATACAAATATTGTGATTCAATTTATAAAATACATTATTATAGAGTGAATTTCATCTGACAATGTAGCTAAATCTAACAAGTGTCTAAGTAGATAATGTCACAAATAGATGATCGACATGGCTATTCATCATCTGCATCGCAGTCTCGAAAGACCATTGATTTCCTGTGCCTCGGAGTCAGGTCTTGTCGTAGCGTCTCCTGTGGCTGTGTAGGCCAATTTGTGAAAGACATTCCCGGTCGCAGATGTCACATATCCAGACCGGTCCCATAGATGTTGCCGGTATCGTAGAGCCCTGTTTCTTTCTCTTTGTCCTCTTAGCCTCATGGTGTTGGGCCAGGGTGGTTTCTGACTTGAGCAGCCCGCTGCGGAGTACCTGCTGCCACTGAAGGCAGTCCTGGGCTGCATCTTCCCAGCTGTCGGGGTCTAATGTCAAAAGACTTGAGGTCTTGTTTGCAGATGTCCTTGTAACGCAGCTGGGGATGGCCAATCTGCCTCTTGCCAGTTGTGAGTTCAGCATAGAGGATGTCCTTTGGGATTCGCCCATCGTCCATCCGTCGGACATGGCCCAGCCAGCGGAGACGTCGCACACATGCTGGGAAGCTGGGCTCTTTCCAGGACTGATTGGTTTGTGATCCTGTCCCTCCAGGTGATGCCCAGTAGACGCCTAAGGCAGCGAAGATGGAAGATGTTTAGCCGCCGCTCTTGGTGGGAGTATAGGGTCCAGGTTTCACTACCGTACAGTAGAGTGCTGGTGAAAAGCCTCTGTACACCTGCACCTTAGTGTGGATAGTGAGCTTGCTGTTTTCCCATACTCTCGCTGTAAGCTTCTCAAAAGTTGAGGCAGCTTTTCCGATGCGGCCACTGAGTTCGGCATCGAGTGACAGGTTGTCGGTGATGGTGGAACCGAGGTAGGTGAAGGTGTTTACGACTTCCAGGGTGTAGTTGTTGTTGGTTTTGCTCAGACTGATGGTCAGGCTGAAGTCCCGACAGGCATTGGTGAACTGGTCCATTAGGGTTTGCAGGTGCTTCTGGGAGTATGCTACCACTGCTGCGTCGTCAGCAAACAGCATGTCCCGGATGACGAGTGGCCTGACCTTTGTTTTGGCTTTCAGACGGGCAAGGTTGAATAGTTTACCGTCTGTCCTTGTGTGGAGGTAGACTCCTTCAGTTGCTGTACCAAATGCTTGGCGCAGGAGGAGGGGAAAGAAGATCCCAAACAGGGTGGGCACCAGCATGCATCCCTGCTTGACACCACAGCAGATTTTGAAGGGGTCTGATGTGGACCCATCGAACTGGATGGTGCCATGCATGTCGATGTGGAAGGACTGGAGGATGCAAAGGAGTTTGGGGGGGACATCCTATTCGTTTAACCAGCAGAAAGAGGCCACTCCTGCTCACAAGGTCGACAACTTTTGTAAGGTCAATAAATGCCATGTAGAGTGGTTTTCTCTGCTCTCTACACTTCTCCTGCAGCTGTCTCAGAGAGAAAATCATGTCAGTGGTAGACCTTCCTGCTCTGAACCCTGCCTGAGATTCTGGGTATATTTTCTCAGCGAGAACCTGGAGTCTATTCAGTGCAACTCTGGCAAAGAGTTTGCCGGTAGTGCTGAGTAGAGAGATACCACGGTAGTTGTTACAATCACTCCTGTCTCCCTTATTCTTGTACAGGGTTATGATGGTAGCATCCCTCATGTCCTGTGGGACAGCACCTTCACTCCAGGACAGACAGAGGAGCTTTTGAAGTTTGTCAAGGAGAGCAGGCTTTCCACACTTGAGGATTTCAGCTGCGATTCCGTCACTGCCAGGTGATTTACCGCATGCTAGGCTGTCAATCGCTTTGCTTAGCTCCTCAGTTGTTGGTTCCATGTCCAGTTCTTCCATTACAGGTTGACACTCAACATGGCAGAGGGCTGCATCGGAGACATTGTTGTCGCTGGCGTAGAGTTCGGAGTAGTGTTCTACCCAGCGGTCGAGTTGTTTGGAGCGGTTAGTGATGATTTTTCCCAGGGACGATTTTAGCGGAGCAGTTGTGTGGTGTGATAGTCCAAGCATCTTTTTGATGCTGTCGTAAATGCCTTTGATGTTACCGGAGTCAGCGGCTGATTGAATGTTGCTGCAAAGCTGTAGCCAGTAGCTGTTAGCACAGCGACGGGAGGCCTTCTGCAGTTTCTTCCTTGATGCCCTGAGAGCCTGTAAGGTCTTGTCACTCGACGTGCTTTTGTAGTTGGTAAGGGCGACATGGCTATTATGCAGCTATAGAAGACATGACTACGTGGAAATCGCAATTTAAGTCGATGTTTGACAAGGTTTTTATGCAGCTACCTTACAAAATGTAAATAACGCGATTTTCAATATCTTCACACAAAACTAAAACCTAATAAATCGTACATTGAAATGTTTTTAGTGTGAAGCGTATATTATATATATGAATTCCAATGGGAAGCAGTCGTCGCCAGAACACGGGCTTAGTCTGCGACTGGACATGACGTCATGCGCAACCCAGGTACAGTAACATGGCATTGGATTTTACTTGAATCGCGGCCTGGCGGGATTTGGCCAATGCCAAAAAAGTACATAAAAAAAGTGCACTTCGACTGATATAAAAAATTGTGATATGATTTTCCCCATATCAGCCTACATGTGCAGGTGTTGGAATTTAACTTTAAATATGTGTTTTTTTTTT
>NC_084736.1:53100788-53183428 GCF_033978785.1 Entelurus aequoreus
TACAGAGCCAACAGGTCTGTGGATGATGCAGTGAACCTGGCCCTCCACTTCATCCTGGAGCATCTGGACTCCCCAGGAACCTAGGCTAGGATCCTGTTTGTGGACTTCAGCTCTGCCTTCAACACCATCCTCCCTGGACTGCTACGAGACAAGCTCTACCAGCTCAGCGTGCCCGACTCCCTCTGCAGTTGGATTAATGACTTCCTGACAGACCGAAGACAGCACGTACAGCTGGGGAAGATTGTCTCGGACAGTCGAACCACAAACACTGGTACTCCTCAGGGCTGTGTACTCTCCCACTGGCTCTTCTCCCTGTATACAAACTGCTGCACCTCCAGTCACCAATTCGTAAAACTGCTCAAGTTTGCGGATGACACCACCCTCATCGGGCTCATCTCGAATGGCGATGAGTCCACCTACAGGAGAGAGGTGGACCGGCTGATGTCCTGGTGCAGCCTCAACAACCTGAAGCTGAACGCCCAGAAAACAGTGGAGATGATCATGGACTTCAGGAAAGTCACAGCCCCACCATCCCCCCTCACCCTGATTGACTCTCCCACCCCCGTCCCCATTGTGGACTCCTTCCGTTTCTTGGGCACCACCATCACCCAGGACCTCAAGTGGGAGCCGACCATCAGCTCCCTCATCAAGAAGGCCCAGTAGAGGATGTACTTCCTGCGGCAGCTGAGGAAACTTAAGGTGCCGACAGAGATGCTGGTGCAGTTTTACTCAGCCATCATAGAGTCCATCCTGACCTCCTCCATCACAGTGTGGTTCCCCGGCGCCACAGTCCAGGATAAGAATAGACTGCAGCGCATCGTACGTGCTGCTGAGAAGGTGATTGGCTGCAAGCTCCCATCCCTCCAGGACTTGTTCTCCTCCAGGACCAGGAGGCGTGTGGGTCGGATCACAGCTGACTCTTCTCACCCTGGACACACACTATTCTCCCCTCTCCCCTCAGGCAGTAGACTACGCTCCATCCAGACCCACACCTCCCGCCACCTGAACAGTTTTTTCCCCTCGGCCATCAGGCAAATGAACAATAACTCCTAACAGCAGCTCCTTGAATTCCTTGAATCCCTTCTAAATCTATCTGATAGCTCAGTCACAGCTCTTTTTATACCAAATATGTGTTATATGTGTTTTATGTCGCACGTTTGCACCAAGAAAAATTCCTAGTTTGTGAACCCGTTCTCAAACAATGGCAATAAAACGATTCTGATTCTGATTCTGATTCTGATAATCATTCAGAGCTCGCACTCTGATTTGCATGCGCTGTTTTGCGTCTATATTTAGCATGTTTCAAAGTTACGTGCAAACTGGCAGAGTTACGCACAAACGGCTGTACGAAAGGAGGAGATTACACTGCAAAGACAGACGATGTAGAGAGAATCATGTGTGTCAACATACACTATATTGCCAAAAGTATTTGGCCACCCATCCAAGTGATCAGAATCAGGTGTCCTAATCACTTGGCCCGGCCACAGTTGTATAGAATCAAGCACTTAGGCATGGAGACTGTTTCCACAAACATTTGTGAAAGAATGGGCCGCTCTCAGGAGCTCAGTGATTTCCAGCTTGTAACCTGTGCAACAAATCCAGTCATGAAATTTCCTCGCTTCTAAATATTCCAAAGTCAACTGTCGGAATGGAAGAGTTTCTGCACAGTCAGTTGCTACAGAGCTCCAAACTTCATGTGACCTTCCAATTAGCCCACGCACAGTACGCAGAGAGCTTCATGGAATGGGTTTCCATGGCTAAGCCATACATCACCAAGTTCAATGCAAAGCGTGGGATGCAGTGGTGTAAAGCACGTCGCCACTGGACTCTAGAGCAGTGGAGATGCTTCTCTGGAGTGATGAATCACACTTTTCCATCTGGCAATCTGATGGACGAGTCTGGGTTTGAAACTTGAACTTTGAATTATGACGAGCATTATGGTGTGGGGTTGTTTTTCAGGAGTTGGGCTTGGCCCCTTAGTTCCAGTGAAAGGAACTTTGAATGCTCCAGGATACCAAAACATTTTGGACAATTCCATGCTCCCAACCTTGAACAGTTTGGAGCGGGCCCCTTCCTCTTCCAACATGACTGTGCACCAGTGCACATAGCAAGGTCCATAAAGACATGGATGACAGAGTCTGGTGTGGATGAACTTGACTGGCCTGCACAGAGTCCTGACCTGAACCCAATAGAACACCTTTGGGATGAATTAGAACGGAGACTGAGAGCCAGGCCTTCTCGACCAACATCAGTGTGTGACCTCACCAATTCGCTTTTGGAAGAATGGTCGAAAATTCTCATAAACACACTCCGCAACCTTGTGGACAGCCTTCACAGAAGAGTTGAAGATGTAATAGCTGCAAAAGGTGGACCGACATCATATCGAACCCTATGGGTTAAGAATGGGATGGCACTTCAAGTTCATATGTGAGTCAAGGCAGGTGGCCAAATACCTTTGGCAATATAGTGTATTTGGGCTCTCAGAAATAAAACATATTCGACACATAGTATTGTCTGTTCAGTTATATAATGTTAGAGCTGCTGACTAAAACAAATTAAATTGCTTCGTTTTGGTATCTGCTGGGTATTTTTAAGTGGTGTTTGTTTATTCCTTACATGAGCTATATTATTGATGGTGATAATAATATGAAAAAACATATTGCAACATCTATTTCCATGTCTTTTCTTTACCATCGCAGTATTGCCGTTGTTTTGAGCACAACATTGCGGCGTCTCCCAGAGAGCACCTTCGTCATGCTTAAAATCGGTTGCGTTGTCGAGAGTAGAGATGGGAAGTTTGCGAACAAATCGAGTCATTTGAACGGCTCTTTTAAATAAACGGTGAAAACCAAGCCATTGTTCATGCACATGCAGATAACAGCCTCCGTTATTTCCTACACCACTTGGATTCTTTTTTTTTTTTTTTTCATTTTTATTATTAACAATAAATAAAATAAATAATTACATATCTATATATACACATTTTTTTTCATTTACATTTATTTTGTATTGTATTTTTTGTATTCTTATTTGCATTGTCTTTTCTGGCTCAGTGTTCTGATATGTAGTAGTTCAAGCGTACAACACCCCAGGCAGTGTGTATTTTTATTATCTCCTAATTTTTTTTGTCATTTTATTCATATTTTTTATATACATACACACTATTTATTCTTACCTATTATTTGTGTATTTTTTTTTTTTGTATTGTTAAATTGCTCTTGTGCTACAATGTGTTTTAGGTGTGGTAAAATTCAAACAAGTGATATCACTGTCAACACATGGGAATATGGCACCGCCTTTTGGAATGCTTCCAATGAAAATCATGCAAAATAAATCAATTTTTTTAGAAGAATTCCCACCACATAATTATTCTGATTCACATCTTATCGTATAGTATAACTGATACTTGTGATTGTGTCCTTGATTCAAAAAAAGTTTAAAAATGTGTATAAAAAAGTCACTGTTTTGAAAGACTCCTCCCTTCAAAGAGCCTTAAATCCCATCTCTAATCGAGATTACGCTTCATTATTGTCCAAAATAAGAGGTGCATAGTATATTTGTGTGCTGCATGTTCAACAACATAAAGAAACAACACAGGTTAAAGCATACGGTATAACGCCATGAATATGGCGGGAAATGAGTGTCTCCATGGTGACTGCTAGTATCGTAGACGCAAAATCTTAATTTGAATAGGGCTGTCTGCACCATTATTGCTATTTATATTGTCATAGTAGTTCACCCACAACACACCCACCAATTGTACATGCAATTATATAGTTTGCACACGCTATTTAGCACCTATTTGAAATTTAAGACTATGTTTACACTGCAGACCAAAGTGGCCAAAATCTGATAATTTTTTAATCAGATTTTTTCCCAGCTGACTGTTTACACTGCAAGTAAAAATTAGATTTTTATCGGACTCCAGCGTAAACGCGCATGTGGCCCCATTGTGGCCCCGATGTGGCCTCGACGTGGCTTGCAAGCGCAGTGCAATAAAATGAAAACGAAGGAACTTGACCGAAGGAAGTCGCTACTAGTCGTTGCATGGTGGGCCCGTCAGTACATCACTGACTTGTTATGCCCCTACTCTTCAGGCCAGGGTCTTCTAAAGATCCCAAAAACTCGTTTTAAAATCCGTGGAGACCTGGCATTCCAGGCTATAGCTCCCAGACTCTGGAACAACTTGCACCAGTGATCTTGACTGTGTTGAAACTTTTAAGAAACATTTGAAAACTTTTCTTTTTAATAAAGCTTTTAGTTAATGCACCTTTTTACTATCATTTTTAATCCACTTTGTAATCTTTTTATGATGTGACCCCGGTTGTTGTAATTGAATTGTTGTTTTACTTTACCTATTTTTGTACAGCCCTTTGTGATTGTATCTGTTAAAAGCGCTTTATAAATAAAATTTACTTACTTACTTACTTACTACTACAAAATAAAATATAAGTCGCCACACCTTAAAAATGTGTGTTTTTTGTACTTGAAAATAAAGTAAAGTAATATAATGTATGAATGGATGTATATAGTTTAATATATTTGTATGGCTTTTAAGTAGAGGAGACATGGACATCAGCGTGGATGTACCTGAGCTTTATTTTTCAACTCACATGTAAGTAAATGCGCCACAGCGTCAATTCCGGTCCTTCAACAATCGCTATTTCTTTGGAATCAAAATACACCTTACAGGCCAAAAGTTTGGACACACCTTCTCATTCAATGCATTTTCTTTATTTTCATGACTACCGTATTTTTCGGACTATAACTCGCTCCGGAGTATACGTCGCACCGACCGAAAATGCACAATAAAGAAGGAAAAAAACATATATACGTCGCACTGGAGTATAAGTTGCATTTTGGGGGGACATTTATTTGATCAAATCCAACACCAAGAATAGACATTTGAAAGGCAATTTAAAATAAATAAAGAATAGTGAACAACAGGCTGAATAAGTGTACGCCATATGACGCACAAATAACCAACTGAGAACGTGCCTGGTATGTTAACGCAACACATTATGGCAAGAGTCATTCAAATAACTATAATATATAGAACATGCTATACGTTTACCAAACAATTTGTCACTCCCGATCGCTAAATCCGATGAAATCTTCCTCTCCGGTGTCGCCTCTGGTATGCGCCGTTTCCTTTCTTTCTGCTGCATGATCGCCGTTTTCTGCTGCATATTTCACTACGTCCAGCTTGTAATCTGCAGTATATGATTTCCTTGTCGGTGCCATTTGAGTTCAGACCTTCTCAGTTTTTATAAATTACCACCAATGTTGAAATAATCCATTTTAATAGCTACGGATGTAGCAGCAGTTTGCCTCCCATGACCCACAATGCACTTCTGCCATGACCCGCCCCCGCCGAATTCTTATTGTTTGACGTGTGTGACGATTGCTGACGTGTGAGTGACGATTGCGGACATTTGCTTCGTCTCTTACGCGAATGAGATAAATAATATTATTTGATATTTTACGGTAATGTGTTAATAATTTCACTTATAAGTCGCTCCGGAGTATATGTCGCACCCACGGCCAAACTATGAAAAAAACTGTGATTTAAAATCCGAAAAATACAATATTTACATTGTAGATTGTCACTGAAGGCATCAAAACTATGAATGAACACATGTGGAGTTATGTACTTAACAAAAAAAGGTGAAATAACTGAAAACTTGTTTAATATTGTAGTGTCTTCAAAATAGCCACCCTTTACTCCGATTACTGCTTTGCACACTCTTGGCATTCTCTCAATGAGCTTTAAGCACACCTGTGAAGTGAAAACCATTTCAGGTGACTACCTCTTGAAGCTCATCGAGAGAATGCCAAGTGTGTGCAAAGCAGTAATCAGAGCAAAGGGTGGTTATTTTGAAGAAATTAGAATATAAAACATGTTTTCAGTTATTTCACGTTTTTTTGTTAAGTACATAACGCCACATGTGTTCACATTCATAGTTTTGATGCCTTCAGTGACAATCTACAATGTAAATAGTCATGAAAATAAAGAAAACGCATTGATTGAGAAGTTGTGTCCAAACTTTTGGACACACAAATAGACTTTGCTCACTGAAACTGGATGTGGTGATGGAATATCCACTTCCGCTGGTGACTGCGTCTTTCCCCGTGCACACGAATGACGTAGCTCGCCCAAAGCTGACGAAAAAAATCACATTCATGTCGCATTGCGTTTAGACTGAAGTCGCAATTGAAAAGAACCGATTCCAGTCGCATTCGGGATTACTTCCTGAAGTGTCCTGAATCTGATGCGAAAAGATGAGATTTTAAGCACTTTGGAGCGTTTAGACTGGCAAAAAAAATCTGATCTGTGTCACTTGAGGACAATAAAAAATCAGATTTGAGTAGATCTGGCCCTAAATATGCAATATTTTATTTTACAGAAGTCTTGTTAATTAAAACGCTCAATTGTTATTGAACTAACTGATATACCTGCGCACTGTTTACTATCTTCACTGTATTGTCGGATGAACTCTATGTATGTATGTATGTATCAGTGACGTGCGGTGAGGTTCATGGCTGGTGAGGCACTGACTTCATCACAGTCAGATTTACAAACATATGAACCCTAAAGAGTATCTTATTCACCATTTGATTGGCAGCAGTTAACGGGTTATGTTTAAAAGCTCATACCAGCATTCTTCCCTGCTTGGCACTCAGCATCAAGGGTTGGAATTGGGGGTTAAATCACCAAAAATTATTCCCGGGCGCAGCGCCGCTGCTGCCCACTGCTCCCCTCACCTCCCAGGGGGTGATCAAGGGATGGGTCAAATGCAGAGGACAAATTTCATTACACCTAGTGTGTGTGTGACAATCATTGGTACTTTAACTTAACTTTAACTTCACACATACAAACTGTAGCACACAATAAAGCACATTTAATAAAAAAAACATTATGGTCTTACCTTTACTTATAAATGAAGTCCATTCGCCGCTGTTGTGCTGGATTAATGCACCCCCGCCGTAGAATGCACCCCCTGACGGAAGTGTTATATCAACTAAAGCACACACTTAAACTTTCCACGTGCAAGATTGAATCTATTTAAAAAGTTATTTAATAAGAAGCCAAAAAGTGCAAAAACAATATTGTTCGTGTTGGAGGAGTTGTGAATGAATGAAATATGAAATCTGTGCTGCAGTCTGCAGGTGTACCTAATGTTGTGGCCCTGCAGTCATTCACAACTCCTCCAACACGAACATTATTGTTTTTGCACTTTTTGGCTTCTTATTAAATAACTTTTTTAAATAGATTCAATCTTGCACGTGGAAAGTTTAAGTGTGGGCTTTAGTTGATATAACAGTCCCGTCATGGGGTGCATTCTACGGCGGGGATGCATTCTCTACCACCAGGAGGCGGGATTACTGCGAGCCTCAGCCAGTGCGTCTTCGCAGCCGTTTTATGATTGCTCAGCACAAGAAATACTTACACACATACAGTTGTTGACAAAATACACTGTACATTATATACCTCAGCTAACTAAACTATGGAAATGTATAATATAGTTCATATAGCAATACGGTCTCACTGCACAGCAGGCCAGCAGTTAGCCGAGTCATTGTGCAATCCATGTTGAGGCTCAACTCAGTGACGTGCCTCAACTGGCTGCTGATCACAGCAAGTCTCTTCTCAGTATTTGAACGGCAAATGTGAAAATTCAGCGATTTTGAATAAAAACAATCTAAAACTGGTGAAGTTAAATGGAAAATAACTTTATAGTATAATCACTGGATACATATAACAATTTAATTATTTTTTTTTCTTTTTACATTTTTTTTCTTTCCATGATGGCACGTGAGGCCCCGCCTCACTTGCCTCCAGTGACTGCACGTCACTGGTATGTATGTATGTAAAACGCTGTGTCTTGATGTCCAAGACAAAAATTTCTCCTCGGAGACAATAAAGTGATTATTATTATTATTATTTTTATTATTATTATTATTTTGTAAGCTTTCCAAGCACACGTGTTACCTAGTAACAAATCCCTTAACATGTACACACTTCTAACTTTTACAGACTTCTATGAGCGCACAACAAATGGAGACGAGAACATTTCCTTCATTGAGTCTTATCTACGCCGAGTGTGAGTGGAGATTCTGGCTTCGGTTGCTTGCCTCCTAAGCCTTATTGATCCGTGGGCGTTTTTTCCTGCCCCTTTCTCCAAAGTCTCTAAGCTTGCATCAATTCATCTTAATCTGTTTGCTCCTTAAACCCGGAACAAGGCACGTCTTGTTCCTGTTTGTAGGAGTCTCTCAGCTGGATTCCCTCACATCCTTCCTAGTCGGCCTTTTCCTGGGTGGCAACAAGAGGCTTTTCATATCAAATCAAGTGTTATTGAGTTCCCTTCTACGGCCCACAGTTCTTCCCCCTCTCTGTCTTTTCCCCTCTCCTCCATCCACTTTTAACAAAGCATTCCTTTAATGATTGTGGGATTACGGGTCAACCTTTTACAGCCAGTCTGTGGACTAGCCTGTAATCTGACCTCATTACAGCTACTGTGACAAGCTCATGGGTGACCATACAGTGACTACACTTTATCCTTCTTAGAAGAAGAAAAAAAAACATGAACACAAGTCCCTTGTCTCCCCAAGTTGACAGGCCCTCAACCCAGTCTGGTATCCAGTCCAGCCTTATCTCACTGGCTTACCTGTTAACCAAGGCATAGGTTTCCTTGATCATTCCCTCTTCCTTTGTAATGTGACTACCATTACACCACGGCCTAGAAGAATGGCCACTTCTTGTTATAGGGTGGATAAAAAAGTAAATTAAGCAGGACCATGTATGGTGCCATTGATACCCTTAAAGATGAAGCGTGATCCCACTCCCTTTTCTCATCACATCAACACACACTGCTTGCTCCATGTGACTCACTTCTACTCTTTATTACCGTAATTTCCGGACTATAAGCCGCTACTTTTTCCCCTCGTTTTGGTCCCTGCAGCTTTTACGACGGTGCGGCTTTTTTTTACGGCTTACGGTAACCAGGGGCGCGCACTACCGAGAGCAAACAAAACAAAGAGTAGGAGAGCGTCAGCGACAGTTTGCGCGAAGAAAGTGTTCATGCAAACACCCTCAATATGGAAAACAAACGGAGAAGTGCATATGATGCTGCTTTTAACTTAAAGGCAATCGATCTGGCTGTCAAAGAAGGAAATAGAGCTGCTGCACGTACTCTTGACTTGGCTGACGACGCCATTTTGGACCTGTTCTTCTCCGACACCGACGAAGAGGATTTCGGTGGTTTTAGTATGCAGGAGGAAGACGATGACACAATGATTAAAGACTGACTACCGGTAATACCGTTGTATTATTTGAACTCTGCACGAATGCTGTTCGCCATGTCAAAGATGTGAAAGTTTGATTGAATGATTGAAAGATTTATTGTTAATAAATGGGACGCTTTGCGTTCCCAAACAGTCATCTCTGTCCCGACAATCCCCTCCTCGGTAGCAGGAACCCCTATATACTACGGTAATTACACATCAAAACGCCTGCGGCTTATAGTCGGGTGCGGCATATATATGGAGCAATCTGTATTTTCCCCTAAATTTAGCTGGTGCGGCTTATAGGCAGGTGCGGCTTATAGTACGGAAATTACGGTATTTTTTTTTTTTTAAATGTTGTCCTGTCCAGCTACTCAGGCAAATCATATTGTTGATGTAGTTGCCAATATCGGCTATACAGATTGACTTTACAAAAGAGAAGTGTTGGATACTTATTTTGTTGCCTTATTGTATTTGACTTTATTAAATGGATTTATATTATTATTTGGTGAAGCCGGGCCCGAGCAGGTGGGAATATAAAGAGAAAAAAAGGAAGAAAGAGGGGGAAATTGCGGGGACAAGAGAGTAATAAGACAAAGAGACAACAACAACAAACACAACATTTTAGATTTAGATTTAGATTTAGATTTAGATTTAGATTTAGATTTAGATTTAGATGTATTGGTACCCGTGGGGAAATTCATTTTCACTGACCGTACATTTAGACATTAATAAACATTACACATTACGGACAAAAATAGCAAAAAGCCATTAGCAATAACAACAACAGAACATCATCAGCGAATGTACAAATATGATGGTAAAAGTGATAGCAAAAAAGCAGTTAGTGAAATAAATATTAATAACACAGTCATGACAATGACCATTATTACACTACAAATGGTGCAATAAAAATACCAATAGAAATAGCACTATTGATAATGAATAATAACAATAACTTACCTCTAATCAACAATACAATTGTTTCAAATGCAACAATACATACAGTGCAGGCCAAACGTTTGGACACACCTTTTCATTCAATGGTCAATGATTGTCACTGAAGGCATCAAAACTATGAATGAACACATGTGGAGTTATGTACGTAACAAAAAAAGGTGAAATAATTGAAAACATGTTTTATATTCTAGTTTCTTCAAAATAGCCACCCTTTGCTGTGATTACTGTTTGGCACACTCTTGGCGTTCTCTCGATGAGCTTCAAGAGGTAGTCACCTGAAATGGTTTTCACTTCACAGGTGTCATAGTTTTGATGCCTTCAGTGACAATCTACAATGTAAATAGTCATGAAAATAAAGAAAACATTGAAATGAGAAGGTGTGTCCAAACGTTTGGCCTGTACTGTATATGTAATGATAACTTGAAATCCAAAAGAAATGAGATACATTGAAGGGAAGAAAGAGGAGCGAACTGTATTAACCTTGTAGATTGCTATAATAATTATGGGTTAAGCTTTGTCAGTGTGCCATGTGTTACCTAGTTTTCCCGAGGGGAAACAACGTTAATATATGTTTGATGAAATGTGATTATATGCATGAGTGTATGTATGCATATGTGCTTGCATATGTACATTATGTGCATATGTATGTTTGTACAGTGAACACTTCTACTCTCTCTGACCTCCCATGGAGTCACATTTTTTTTATTAGATTTGTATCTATTTATTTATTTTTTGTCCTGTCCAGCTACTCAGGCAAATCATATTGTTGATGTAGATGCCCATATCGGCTGTACAAATTTACTTTACAAAAGAAAAGTGTGGGATACTTCTCTTGTTGCTTTATTTGTATTTGACTTTATTAAATGGCTTTATATTATTATTTGGTGTAGCCGGGCCGTAGCAGGAGGGGATAGAAAGAAAAAAAAGGAAGACAGAGCGGGAAATTGCAGGGACAAGAGGGGGATTAGACAGAGAGACAAAAACAACAGCAAACACAACAATAACAATAACAACAACAATAGAGCAACATCAGCAAATACAAATATGATGGTAAAAGTGATTTCAAAGAAGCAGTTAGTGAAATAAATATTACTAATACAGAAATGACAATGAAAATTATTACACTACAAATGGATCAATGCAAATACCAATAGAAATAGCGCTATTGATAATGAATAATAACAATAAATACCTCTATTATAAACAATACAATTGTTTCAAATGCAACAATACATATATGTAATGATAACTTGAAATACAAAAGAAAGCAGTTAAATGGAGGGGAAGAAAGAGAAGCCAACTATACTAACCTTGTAGATTGTTATCGTAATACATTAGAAGTCAAATTAAACACACGTATTGCAATAATCAGTCCCTCCGGAATTTTTTGTGACCGATGCAGTCAAAAATGTCTGAATTTTTCAGAAAGTTGTGGAAAAAGCAACACTGTTTTGAGGTTATCTTTGTTAATACCATTGAATCAGCCTGTTATGTTATACATTTGTTATCAATTTGTAAGTGTGTTTGTAACCTTAACTTCAAAAAGCACAGAATTTCAGCACCAATTGGAAAACAAACACTGTATTGATGTTTTACTAGTTTTATATGACACAAACTTAAAATAAAACACTAGATGGCAGTAAAAGCACATACTCGGAGGCCATTGTCAAACGACTGTACTTGTGAGGAACTCGCATGGCTGCAATTGTTTGAGACCCCAAGATGCAGGAACCAGGAGACGTTGAGAAGGTAAGATGAGTCTTATTACTCAAAACAGTGAGGGAAATGAAGCAGTCTTGCATGTAAGCGTTCCAAACATAAAGCGATCTTCGAGCACTGAGGAGTGCTCGAGACAAGGCATAAATAGGACACATGTTGATTGGCAGCAGGTGTGGACTCACTACCAATCAACGGCAGGTGAGGAAAAAACACAGTGCTCAGCGTGACAAGCAGGAAGTGGAAACCAAAATAAGAGCACTGATGGGAAGTAAATACAAAAACAAGGAAACAAACAGACAGGAAGTGACAGATCGTCACAGTACTGTTTTAATTGTATTATAACTAATAATAATCATCATAATTAAAGAAGTCATTCATTTTTCAAAGGGCATAAAAACATTTTGAATATTCTATTTGTATTTTGTTTTGCTTAAATATTTCAACCCATTTCAGCCCTCAACAAAAAAATTCAAAACATGTATTTTTTTTTTTAACCCTCTATATGCATTTACAGTTTATGAAATGACGTTGCAGTTTTCAATTAGTATACATGTACATAACATGAGTTTTTACTAGTTTAAGCCAGTTGCATTATCTGTCTAAGAGGGTCAAAATAAAAATATATATTTTTTATATTACAGGTTTGATATTTTTGTTTAGGAAGAACGTTTTTTTTTTTTTTTTTGCAAGAAAAAGTGAAAAAAATATGAATCAAAATGTTTTTACGCCCTTCAAAATCTTAAGGAATGTTATGTCATGTTTGTATTTGTATTTGTATTTTTATGTGTACATATTATAATAATATAATAGATATATAATGAGTAATTGTTAGATTTGAATATTACGAGTATGTAAAGATTTAACTCCTACCTTGTTTACCTCTGTGACAACCTCCTTAAAGCTTTGTAATCAATCAGAAATATCAAACACCTGAAATGTGCCGAACATGGATATGTGTGGTGAGTTTTTTTTTCATTTTTCCCATCATGCCTTGCAATGGATTAAAATGGGTTAGATTTTTATATTTTTTTATGGTGGTTAGCTGTTTTGTTTTAATATCCACAAAGTTCAGTGAGCAGGTTGTGTTATGTTTGACCATGTTTGTTGACTTTTTGTGCTGGTTGAATTCTTTATTTTCTGCGCCATGAACAGGGAAGGTTGTTTGGATTGGGTCGTATAGGTAAATGCTATGCATTAGGACTTTAGAAAGCATACTTTATGGTGACAAATAATCTCCTATCAAACTACCAGATGTTAAAAATTAATATGAAAACACCCTGCCCTGCCGGATTGCTTGTTGAACTTGTGCCGTCTCGTGGACCTAATTAAAGGCATCGGCGGGCCACAATTTGCCCGCGGGCCATAGTTTGGACACCACATAGTTTGCAAGCCAAGTAGTTTAATGCAGTGAATGGAAACATCAAGGTTCCATTGCAAGTAGGCAGCATTCCGCTTGCGACAGTTAAATGCAGTCATCATTTCTAAAGAGGCATATTAGCTTTGGTATTATAAACACACTATTATAAAGTTAAAGTACCAATGATTGTCACACACACAATAGATGGGGCGAAATTATTCTCTGCATTTGACCCATCACCGCCCGGGAATAATTTTTGGTGATTTAACCCTCAAATCCAACCCTTGATGCTGAGTGCCAAGCAGTGAGGCTGCTAAATGAGCCGTTGGGCAAGGTTTGCAAAATACTTTTTTATTTACTCATCATGCTCCAAGTATCTCCCTTGTCTCTTTTGGCATGTGCAACTCAAATGTTCCGACAGACCACCTTCGTACAAAAGTCGCTCTAACTCCTACATTTACCTCTTCGTGGCGTCCATTGTGTCCTTTTAGCAGGTGATGACAGCGACCTGGCGCTTTGTCAGGCCGACTAGGCGGGATCGTGCTGTTCAGCTGTGCTTGGAAGGACGAGGGAGGCCAAGACAGGTCTATTACATCATCCCCACCAAGACTGATTGGGCTGTGGATAAAGGTCCCATCTATGCACAAAAGTAGTTGGCCCAGCTCGACCCATATGCCTTTAATAGATGAACAGATGTGTAGCAACGACCATGTATTTTGACTGGGCCATGCAATGTGAGAAGCTTGCATTGTCCTTCCTCAACTTACGAGGCTCCATTTCGACAGCGTTTTCTCCCCGCCCACATTATTGTAGTTTTTAGCGCTTCCATAGCGATTCACTGACAGATCTAATTGAGAACTATACACTACTTTATATTATAAATGGAAACAGCGGAGGATGCATGTGCATGTGCGAGCCAGTCTGTCCCACAAGAAGAAGAAGGAGCTTGTTGACTACAGTGTGGACTACAAAGGATAAAATATATAGATAACAATATACATCAGGGGTCCCCAAACTTTTTGACCCGGGGGCCGCATTGGGTTAAAAAAAGTTGGCAAGGGGCTGGGCTATACATACATACACATATACATATACATATATATATATATATATATATATATATATATATATATATATATATATATATATATATATATATATATATATATATATATATATATATATATATATATATATATTTTTTTTTTTTTTTTTTTACTTGGCACTACCCGCGGCCGAGTTTTGGACGCTGGCGGGCCGTAGTTTGGGGACCACTCATATACATGGATAATTCGCTGACGGTTTTCCCAATTTGTGTCACCAATTGTGCACATTTCAAACTTGTTTGGCGGAAGAAGAAAGGAAGGCAATACTTTTTGATAAATATTTCTGCAATGCCTCTACGGTTTGATTTAAAATTGTCCATACTTAAGCAGATCCCAGATCCCAGATCCCAGATACCAGATATCAGGTCTATTTAACTGGTGGCCCGCCTTTCATTTGGCCCGCCTAACATCACCCGAATCAGCTTGATGAAACCATTAAAAGGTTGATCTTGTAAGCAGTACTCCCGCCTTCCCGCAGGGGGCAACAGTGAGGCATATGTTTCACAGTGAAGCAGCAGCAGGGAGCGTAGAAGAAGACTACTCATTCAACCCTGGAAAAAAATCTAAATAAATTGCAAACATTTGACTTTTAACAACGACTGGACAACAAAAGTCTGAATGTTCTACCCCGAGCAAGTGATCGAGTCATTGTTTCCTGTCGGACCTTTTAAGTGACGGACGCATTGATGTAGACAAGCAGCAATAATGGTAGGAATCTCAGCGTGTAATCTTCATCACGAAACTTGGTCAAACATTTGTAAGTAGATATTGTCCATAAATATATTTACTTAGTTTTGTTTTGAAATTGCTGACTTTGTGATGTATTTTGTATTCGTGGTCGTGTTGATTTTTGTCTGAGCAAAGATCAAACCTCGTTTAATACATGCTGTGCTAAATTTGACCAGTAGAGGGCGACAACGCTAATAGTGATTAGTCACATACAATGTTTGGTGTTTGAATGTTGTGTAATTTCTATATGTGTAAACATTTGTAGTTTATTGTGTGAATATATTAACACTAAACCTATTTTATTTATGTAAAATACACAATGGACATTATTTATGTAAAATACACAATGGACGTTATACTTTTGTTCGGTTTATTTTATGTTTATATTTTCAGTCTTACAAACCTAAATGAAGGAATAAGTAAATAAATAAAACTAAGGAAGGAAACAAAATACAAAAGAAGGAACATCCTTAACAAAAACGGGACCTTCTTTTTCTACATACTGTTAAGTAGCTGCACTTGCTGCAACAAGTACCGAGGGCAGAATAATTACTTTATTGACAGTGCAGTGTGAAAGCCGATGTGTTTACTTTGAAATTAAGTAAACGCAGTCTCAAAGAAATATAACATGCGGAGGTACTTTCTGATGAAACTTCTACTTTTTGGTGCCCGGCCCCTGAGTCCTTGGACTCTTGAAACTGCGGCCCTCATCATGTTGTAGTTGAATAGCCCTGCCATATACTCAACAGCAAATACCAATTTGTAAGAAAATATGTTTTTGCGTAATAGGGCCTAGGGTGGTCCCATTACCAATAATTGTGTACCGGTACCGGTACCAAAATGTATATCGATATTTTTCGATAATTTTCCAAATAAAGGGAACTACGACAAATGTCAATATTGGCTCTTACACTACATTAAACACTCACAGTCAAAGAACAATTTTACAAGGTTAAAATATAAATTAAAAGGCATTGAAATGGCATCGACTCTGAAGGGAACGTCTTCCCTGTGCTCCTCGACTACAGTCTACACCGTACCGAACAGCAGGACAGGTATCACAACTACATTATTATTACTTTTAATAACTCCTCGTGCAGATCTGAATGTTTATTATTTAAATGTTTACCTAAGTTTGAAGCAAGGGTGGAAATACTAATCGCCACATTTGGCGAGGCGTGTTTTAAAGCAGCTGTTGTGAAAGTAGTGCATGTGTGTGTGTGCTCCTTTAAGAATGACAGTATGTGGGGTGAGTGACTTGAGTAAGTGAGTGGGCGAGTTAGGAGAGGTAGCGCTAGCACATGCCAACCCTCCCGGTTTTACTGGGAGACTCCTGGTATTCAGCGCCTCTCTCGATAACTTCCCGGCAGAAATTTTCTCCCGACAAACTCCCAGTATTCAGCCGGAGCTGGAGGCCACGCCCCCTCCAGCTCAATGCGGACCTGAGTGGGGACAGCCTGTTCTCACGTCCGCTTTCCCACAATATAAACAGCTTGCCTGCCCAATGACGTCATAACATCTACGGCTTTTAGAGAGTAGAGTGCACAACTGCGCACACAACAAGGAGACGAAGCAGAAGAATGAGGAAGATACACAGCCATGGCGACGCCGTCGACGAGCAAGATGAAGAAATGCGCTTGCAAGTTCCAAAACGAATGGAAACAAGAATTTCAGTTCATCCAGGACAGTTCGAAGGGGAAGGGGTATGTAATTATGTTGCCTGTACATTTTGTAGAACAGACTTCTCCATTGAACACGGTGGCCGAAATGATATACTCAGTCATGAACGGAGAAGTTAAACAGGACAATACTGCCATCTACTGGATAGCCTCCGGTACACTGAAATTCAAGTATTTATTTTATTTATATGTATAATAAAATAAGTATAAATATATATATATATATATATATATATATATATATATATATATATATATATATATATATATATATATATATATATATATATATATATATATATATATATATATATATATATATATGTGTGTGTATATATATATATATATATATATATATATATATATATATATATATATATATATATATATATATATATATATATATATATATATATATATATATATATATATATATATATATATATATATGTGTGTGTATATATATATATATATATATATATATATATATAGCTAGAATTCACTGAAAGTCAAGTATTTCATATATATATATATATATATATATATATATATATATATATATATATATATATATATATATATATATATATATATATATATATATATATATGAAATACTTGAGTTGGTGAATTCTAGCTGTAAATATACTACTCCCCTATTAACCACGCCCCCTGCCCCACACCCCACCCCCCACCTCCCGGTATCGGAGGTCTCAAGGTTGGCAAGTATGCGCTAGCATGTGCAGTAGTGTTAATGGCATTGTGGATGTCCGGTTGTGCCCTGTGGTACCGATTTCAATTGATTAGTACCGCAATACTTTATTAGTAACGGTATACTGCACAACCCTAATTGGGCCCCTTTAATAGTTTTTTATAAACTCTAAAACAGACTGGAAGCCAGTGCAGAGAGCAGAGGATTGAAGTGATTTACTGGTTGACACAAAATACAGGGCGTTACAGTAGTCAAGGCAAAAACGAATAAAAGCATGACTAGCCCTTTCAAGACCTCACTTCTAGAATAGAACCAATTGAGCTGATGAGTTAAGGTACTTTCTCAACAAGCTGTGGGCAAGGATCTTGAAATTCAAACTCACATAAAGCTTTCTTTTCACACAGGGTCCAAAATGTGATATTATATTAGCGGCAGTGTTATCGTGCCAGTTTGAGTTTGCTGAATAGACAGTGTCTTATTCTGAACTTGAACAGTTGTGGTGACTGACAATGTTGTGTATCAGTTGAGTAACGCAGGGACGGACATTGAAAGGTTAAGTGGATGGACAACCAATAGATCAGCGGGTGGCCTGATAGACATAACACTTGAATGCGTTAGGTGGAGAAGGTGAAAAAGCGATAAAAGAGGACACTGATATGATGATAGAGGAGCAATGGACCGGACCCAGCAGGGGTTGACTTGTATTGCCTGGGTTGCATCCTGGCCCCGTTAGCTGTGCCAGTGCAGTACAAATGCAGCCAATCAGGTCCTGAGGTCTCTGGCAGCTCTTTTTTTCGTGGAGAGGGATTAGCAAACCCTCCTATTGGGCGGTACAAGGCCTCCTGGTCTGAATTCATCAGCAACATGGCCGCTGAGATGTAAGGAGCAGGTTAATAGATACTCATCAGACATCTGCCACTGGGTTACCGTCCAATAATCTTCTCCCTGAATCTGCTGCCAGCAATTGATGACCACATTTTCCCCCTTAAACCCTTCAACTGCCCTCCCTCTTTCTTTCTCTCTCTTGTCCCAACCTCTCCTGTGAGTACATCCAGCTTCATGTGGGCAATTACATTCCTAGACAGGCCTGTGGCTGGGTCATGAGTTACAACCATACATATGTTGCAGCGCTCCCATGCATTACCCCTTGTCTTCCAGCGATGCCAACGGAATTTTTCTCTTTGGTTTGAGCCCTTGTGACAAAGTTATGGCAACAGTGGCACCAAAGCCGAACTATTTTTTTGCTAGCATCTTGGATGGTCAACTTGTTTGTTAAATACACACATAAACCTGCAAGGGTGTTTTTGGTGTCAAACTCATGCTAAAGCAATAGGAAATATGATATAACATCCTACGGTGAAGCCTTTATATCCTATAAAAGTTGTTCTTTTTAATGATAAATGTAAGAATATATCCCACTGTTATATAGAATTAATGATAATACAAAATTAACGCACATTGTAATTCTTAATGGTGCAGAATTGAATTGGGCAATGTAATCTACTAAATTTGTCCAAGCACCAGGTAATATCCTAAAATAAAATAAATATTTTATTATAAGTCTTATAGTATTATTTGATCCGTGAATTGTGCATTTTTTTTTTCCTTTTGCAATTTTAACAGAGTTATATTACTGTACTGCAGCAAGACACTACAGTCCAATTTTACAAATCCAGAACCATCTGACCCATCATTTGTTTAAGTTTATAAATGTTGTCTACACACTAAACAGTGCCTAACAGTAGCGTGCAATACTTTTTACATCAATAATGTGATTTATAGAAAATACATGTGAAATTTAAAAAAATAATAATATCGTGCAAAGGTTTGTTTGTACCAGCAATTAGATTTACGAGGCAAAACAAATGTTTGACATAGGTTTATAAAATGCAACTCAATATATTTTATGATAAAATGTGGATGATTATAGCTTACATCGTATGAAAACCTTGAATTTAAATTTCTGAACGTTTTTGTTTATCAAAGACAGTAAACCCTGATCATCAAAATTGTAACAAATAAAAGCTTGACATATTTCACATTGTATGTAATGAGTTTACATCACATATTAGTTTCACATTTCAAATGCTGAAATGAATGGACTTTCACATCATAATATATATTTTCTAAATGGTACCTGTACATATAATGTGGCAAAATAATGTGCATACTTTTGAGTTGCTGAATGCACATTCTGGTAGCAGTGAGGACAGGGGACGAGACAAATAACAACGCATGACTTAAACGCGTGTACTGTAATTCACTTAGTATCAAGTAGGGATGTAATTGTAAAAGGTATTAATGATAACTCCTGACAGCTAATATTACGTTTAGATTTAAATTATCAAAACACCTTGAGTGATAACTGCACTTTGATAAACTCACGGACTGACTTGCGCCAGCTCGCAATCTTAAATGCTGACATGAAAACATGAGTCATTAACATATTTCCCCATTAAGAAGCGACATACCCCAATCTAAACGTATATAAACACATTACTGCCCGAGCAACTAAGCTATTGAATTGTACACATTGAAGCAACAAGCTATCAGAGTGAACACAGAGGGATCGTTCTTTACTCAGAGGAATAAGAGACGTAGGTGTTTTTATGGTGCATTCAAGGACCACTGAACAGAGTAGGATGCCACAACACCCACCAGAAATAATATTAGATTTTATTTGTTACGCACTTTTCATTTAAATAAATCTTAAAGTGCTACAATACAAAGCAATATTTAAAACAATAAAAGTGTATCCATTAAAACAGATTAAATACTAAAACTAAAGCACTATCAGTGAAGCATAAGAAACAAAAGATGAAACATAGTGAGTTTTCTAACAGTGGGTCTATTTACTTTAGTTATTTGAAAAACAAATAACTAGGTCCGATTTTAGTGTGTGTATACGTACTTTTTGAGCACATTCAACAATAATGATAATCGTGATAATTTTGGTCACAATAACCGTGATATGAAATGTTAATATTGTTACATCCCTAGTACTAAACCTAACATATTATACTTATGCTCTTATGCAATCAATTTAACACTTTTATCTGGACATAATTGTATTTATGTTGTAGTGTGTGCTAGTGTGTGAACAAATTGAAATAACTGAATTAATTACCAACACAATAAATTGTAAACACTGTGCATCTGCAGTATGTATGGATCTATCAAAAAGCATCTGATACAATCAATCCATCACAATATCCTAATCGACAAATTAAAACAATTTGACATGAGGTAAGTCGTTTTAAACTGGGTTAAAAGATACTTAATTAACAGGAAGCAATATGTGAGGCTAGGAGATCACACATCAGAGTGCTTAGATGTGTCTTGTGGTGTACCCCAGAGGTCACTTCTCGGACCAAAATTATTGAATTTATATAAAGACATTTGTAAATCCACAAAAGACCTTAAGCTAATACTATTTTCGGATTACATTACTGCATTCTGCTCAGGTACCAACTCTCAGGAAGTAATGAAAACTAGGAAAAAAAGTAAAACCAAAATATTTTTATTTGGAAATACAAACATGGATAATTAAACACAAATACAAATAAATGCTGTAGGTATTGAAGAGCACACAGTGTTAGGAGTCATAATTAATGACTAAATGAGCTGAAAATCACATATTAAGCACATACTACAGTAAGTATAAAGAAACATCAATATTGATAAGTCAAAAGTAATTCTGTATAAAAAAACACTTATTCTGTACTGATTGATTGATTGATTGATTGAGACTTTTATTAGTAGGTTGCACAGTGAAGTACATATTCCGTACAATTGACCACTATATGGTAACACCCGAATAAGTTTTTCAACTTGTTTAAGTCGGGTTCCACTTAAATTGATTCATGATACAGATATATACTATCATATATACTATCATCATAATACAGTCATCACACAAGATAATCACATTGAATTATTTACATTATTTACAATCAGGAGTGTGGAGGGGGGGTGGGGGGGGGGTGGGGATATGGACATCAAGTAGTGGACATAGAGAGAGAGAGAGAGAGAGAGAGAGAGAGAGAGAGAGAGAGAGAGAGAGAGAGAGAGAGAGAGAGAGAGAGAGAGAGAGAGAGAGATCAGAAGGCATAAGAAAAAGAATCTGCATTTGATTATTAGCAATCCGGGGAGGGTGTTAGTTTAGGGTTGTAGCTGCCTGGAGGTGAACTTTTATAGCGGTTTTGAAGGAGGATAGAGATGCCCTTTCTTTTATACCTGTTGGGAGCGCATTCCACATTGATGTGGCATAGAAAGAGAATGAGTTAAGACCTTTGTTAGTTCGGAATCTGGGTTTAACGTGGTTAGTGGAGCACCCCCTGGTGTTGTGGTTATGGCGGTCATTTACGTTAAGGAAGTAGTTTGACATGTACTTCGGTATCAGGGAGGTGTAGCGGATTTTATAGACTAGGCTCAGTGCAAGTTGTTTAACTCTGTCCTCCACCTTGAGCCAGCCCACTTTAGAGAAGTGGGTAGGAGTGAGGTGGGATCTGGGGTGGAGGTCTAGAAGTAACCTGACTAGCTTGTTCTGAGATGTTTGGAGTTTAGATTTGAGGGTTTTGGAGGTGCTAGGGTACCAGGAGGTGCATGCGTAATCGAAAAAGGGTTGAACGAGAGTTCCCGCCAGAATCCTCAAGGTGCTTTTGTTGACCAGAGAGGAAATTCTGTAGAGAAATCTCGTTCGTTGGTTAACCTTTTTGATTACCTTGGTTGCCATTTTATCACAGGAAAGGTTAGCCTCTAGAATGGAACCTAGGTAGGTGACCTCATCTTTCCTGGTGATGACACTGTCACCTACTTTTATGGTGAAGTGATTGACTCTCTTAAGTTTGATGTGGGACCCAAACAGGATGGATTCTGTTTTACCCAAGTGTATGGATAGCTTGTTGTCAGCGAGCCAGGTGCAAGTTCTACAGAGTTCAGCACTGAGGATTTTCTCCACCTGTGCCTTGTCCCTGTCTGATACCAGCAAGGCCGAGTCATCCGCAAACAAAAACAATTCACAGTCACATGCCGATGACATGTCGTTTATGTATATTAGGAACAGTAAAGGTCCCAATATACTGCCTTGGGGGACTCCACAGCTCACCGAGAGGGGGGGGGGACACGGTGCCGTTCACCTCTACCACCTGCTCCCTCCCCTCCAAGTAAGACTGCATCCAGCTCCTGTTCACTGGTGTTACCATATTTGAATTATTGTGTAGTGATTTGGGAAAACAGTTATAAGTAAGTAAGTGCACTTAATTCACTAGTTGTTCTGCAGAAAAGATCAGTTAGGATAATCCTTAAAGCTGGATATCGGCTTGTTAATTAAATTTAAACTAATGACATTTACAGATACTGTACTATTTAAAACATTTTGTACAAAGCAAACAACAGGCTACCCTGAAAATGTAGAACAATGTTTCAAAGGAATGGCTTAAGTAAGGAACTTAAACAATGTACAAATACAGATCAGTTTATGGTTAGGCATATACAACATTGCACCAGATATAGTTAACATTAAAAGGTATGCAGCGCAGACCGTCAATGATAGGCAACACTAAATTGGTCCTAGTGTGTGAATGTGAGTGTGAATGTTGTCTGTCTATCTGTGTTGGCCCTGCGATGAGGTGGCGACTTGTCCAGGGTGTACCCCGCCTTCCACCCGAATGCAGCTGAGATAGGCTCCAGCACCCCCCACCACCCCAAAAGGGACAAGCAGTAGAAAATGGATGGATGGATGGATCTTGATTTACAGAGAATACCATCTGTGTTTGAGTTAGCATGGCAAAGTTAAGGTAAATATGCGCTAATGTAATCTTGGATTTTCACAATAATAAATAGATTAAGTGTCATAACTGTATTCTGAATGATGTCGTTTTATTCTGAAGGTCGGATGGAAAGCTTTGGCCACAAGGACGTAGCAGTTGATGTCCCTGTATTATGATGTCATACAAAATACATACGCCAGAAAAGTCGATGTTCTTCCGTCTGTTTTTAAGGTATGGAAATGTCTCTGCTTAAATTTTGCAAAAAGTCAGTTTTCACTAACCCGAAATGCATATAAAAGTATCAGCTTTTAATAAAAATATCGGTGTTCATGGTCTCTTCAGTCTTTATTGCTCGGTTCGCCATGCTCTCGTCTTTCTCCACGGCTTTCTTTCAATGATTTATTGCGGCTCGTAACGTACTGTAGTGTCCCTTCCCATCCAGATAATAGCAGTATTGTTTTACCTTGACTGTAGCCTCGGGCCGCAAATGATTTGTTTTCCTTCACTATATTGAACGTTCCCAGTTAGCACTGTACTTTAGGGCACATAATGTGCTCTACTAATGATCACAATCACACAAAATCATGTTGTTCCTCTCTTATTGACTGTTTTCTCAAGCAGGTTCAGAGGGCAAAGAGAGAGTGAGTCTCCCTCTCTGCCCCGGTTATTTATGACTTTTCTTCCCCAAAGTTATTTTTCTTTCTGTGATTGCGGAGTGGTGTGGTAAAGCCGACGTGTCAGGAGATTACTCAACCGGCCGTCAAGTGCACATGGTCAATTTGCCATGATGAGAGGCACTGGATCACACAACGCCTAAAATCCCTCTGTGGAATCTCTAGGGGGGAACTCTGTACACACACACACGTGTGTTCGGTCTTGGAGGATGCCAATGTGGTAGTCATTTCAGCTGCCAAAGTCAAATGGAGGTCCAATTGTTTCCACATTTCTTAAGATAACATTATGAGAGGGAGAGCAATCTGCAGACCCCGGCAATCAACCACCTTCTGCTTAGAGAGGATACTATGGAAGGAGAAATAATGGGGTCATGGGATGAAAGGTGAGACATGCGAAAGAGCCGTTCCTGGGTTCAACTGTAGGACAGTACCACTTGTTCCCGACTTCACCGCATATGCACGGTTCACCACTGTCAAAACTTGCCTTGATGTCTTATGGCCACTCTTTGCCGCAATTAGTACAATTGGACCTAATAACATTGGGAATTACTGGGAAAACCAGGAAAGAAGTGGTCAGTAACAAAAAAAAACTGTAACATACCAAGCACATGTTGGAGCAGTTAGGTAAACATTATATTCCCAAAGTGAATCTTGGGTGAAGGATACGGTTGTCAATATTTTTTTAAATAAAGGGGTGGAAAACATAATCATTTTCTGTTGAGTACGGTATAGGGCTGTTAAAGTTAACGCGATAAAACAGAGTCGACGAGTTCCCTTTAACAACACTTTTTTTTTATTGTGCGATTAACGTGTGTCGTGTGTGACCCTATACCAGGGGTCGGCAACCCAAAACTTTGAAAGAGGCATATTGGAACAAAAGTACAAAAAACAAATCTATTTAGAGCCGCAAAAAAATGAAAAGCCGTATATAAGTCTTATAATGAAGGCAACACATGATGTAAGTGTCCATATTAGCTATTATAGCCTACTATCAAAATGACTATGTGTCGCAGGCTGAAGTAAATATTCGTTGACAGAAATGTTGAAATTGAATATTTATTCTACACATTTGTACAACATTAGAAACCATTAGTAAATCAGAGGCTACTCAGAAGGTGACATAACTCCTGGAAATTACTGGCTTATAATGGCCAAAGGTATAGATGTGTGTGTCCAAGCTAAAGGAAATGGCAGGCTGTCTTCTTCTAATGGATTTATTACAATCTTTGGCAAGCTCGGCAATGTTTGCTGTGGTCTAGAACAACATGGCACACAAACAACTATCAGAAATGCAGCCAATATTACATACAGATAATGTGTCATGAGACATGCAAAACTAAATTATATACAATGATGATGAAAGTGAAGGATATTAAATGAGCTCAAATATAGCTACAAATGAGGCATAATGATGCAATATGTACATACAGCTAGCCTAAATAGCATGTTAGCATTGATTAGCTTGCAGTCATGCACTGACCAAATATGTCTGATTAGCACTCCAACAAGTCAATAACATCAACAAAGTGCACCGTTGTGCACTCAAGCACAGCATGAAACTTTTGGTGGACAAAATGAGACAAAGGAGTGGAAGATTTTACATGTCAACAAACTGTTGCGTCACAGTCCACACTATGGTGAGTTCAAGAACCGCCGAAATTAGTAGTACAAAACGATGTTGACCATATACTCTCATCAGTGACGCATACACACAAACATATTAAAGAGAGGGCTTTCTAACAATTGGGAAGATTTGTGTCATGTTTTTCCTCAAACAAAAAAACATACTAAAACAAACCAATTATTTTTCCCCATTTTTTTCCATTTATTTTTAAAAAATGCTCCAGGGAGCCACTAGGGCGGCACTAAAGAGCCGCAGGTTGCTGAACCCCGCCCTATACCGTAGTGATTTTGAGTCACAAGAACGAATGGGAGAGGGGGGAATTAGGACTATGGCGCATCATTGGTTAATTGAGTTCAGCCAATTGAGCAGCCGATCGTTATATTAACATAAGCAACTGTAGTTCAAATATACTATGACAAAACATCTCCCGTGTGGTATACTTACTTTTCGGCCTTGATTACTGTTCACACTAACAAATGTGTTAAAACACGGTCACAGACTACTGAGCCTTCATTGAGGAACATTGAGTCACTATAGTTGTTTTTGTAAAACAAGTTAAAAATACAAGTTAACAGTCATCAGTACCCTAAACAGCACATTGCTGCAGCAAAGACATTTGGATTTCCAGTGTAGCCATATTAGTGCCTTCACTTCAGAGGAACTTTGACCAGTTACCGCTCAATCAAATATTTCAAATATTCAGAGATTCTTTACTATCAATTTTCTCATACATCTAAGACAGGGGTGTCAAACTGGTTTTCATTGAGGGCCACACCAACGTTATGGTTGCCCTCAGAGAGCAGCTTTTAACAACTAGTAATATATGAATATGCATGTATATATATAATACATTAACAATATAAGTTTTTACATAAGCTTAAAAAAATATAAACATTTTACTTTAAGACCTGTCAGCTCAGTCACCAACATTTTAAAGTAAAAGCAGTGGGTTTTTTAAGCATATAAAAATAATAATAAATGGAATAGAATTGAAAAACAATACCACTGTTTTTAGCGGTAAAATTCAAGCAACAGAGCTGCCAGTTTCTTAGTTTTTTACCGTAAAATCGTGTTGTTTTAATGTTTTTTTTATTTTATTTTATTGTTTTATGTTTTAGTGCCTTACTGTGTATGGAAAAAAATAGTACCAACGTTTTATGGTAAAAAACTCAGTGGGCGGAATTTAACTGTACAATCTATTGTCAATTTTACAGTCTACAATTTGATTGATAATTAGTTTTGAAATCATAAGTCAAGCAGATATTTATCTTTATTTTAACAAAAAATATTTGTGAAATACTTGATACTATGATATTTTGATTTTGAGTATATTGAATTTTAAAAGACATACATGATTTTTAAAGTTAAACAATAAAATAAATATATTTAGTAAGAAAAGATTAAGCATTTTATTAACACATATTTCCAGGCTTTCGCGGGCCACATAAAATAATATGGCGGGCCAGATTTGGTCCCCGGGCCTTAAGTTTGTCACCTGTGATCTAAGAAAAATGGAAAAATCGACACACCGTTTATTTCTCACCCTGTACTGTGGCGCAAATTTCCAAGCTTGGGGAAAAAGCTTATATCTACGGTAATTTCCGAACTATAAGCAGCGACCTTCTACCCCCGCTTTAAACCTTGCGGTTAATTTTAAATTTTCATGGGTTCAAAAGCTTCACGTCCGACCAATGAAATCGCTGTTCGGGTCACGGCGGGCCAATGAAAATGTTCACAATAAATTAAATGCACTTACACAAATTCAGCCAGTCATTAAGCATGTTATTTACTCACCCTCAACATGCACAAGACGCAGCCCCGAAGCCGAAGACGATCGACCCTGCCATTGATCAAGAAAACAGCCACCGCATGAAACGAAAATTCGCCACTACTAATTGTATGGAAGTATTATTGTAGCAAAATTATTATTTATCTCAATCTGTGCGTGTGTAATCCAATACACATGCGTGTGTGTGTCTGTATATTAATCTGTGTGTGTGTAATCAGATCGGCGTGTGTGTGTTTTAAGTTGTCTGTCCGTATTATGATTTGTGTGTGTGTAAAACAATATCTGCATATTAACATTGGAAAAGCTGGTGTATCCATATTTTACTGCAAGATATAGGTAGTACTAATTATATATTACTGCAATATACCGTTTTTTTCATTGTTGTTGAGCTGTCTAATCCTCAAAAATGTGGAGTTAAAGAGCCAATGAACCCAACTCTGTTCCATGCAGATTGCGTGGCACCAGAAATGTTTTCACCTTTGCAAAATGTGGGGATTCTTCTTCATTGTAATATTAGAATATTGTTGATATTCACATGGAAATACAAAGCAATACCAATAATACAAATATTATTTAGTATGAAGACATTTCATTTAAGTCATTGATTGTACGAATCCCGTAAAGGCATTTTCAATTAGACCTGCCTGCCGGATGATCGCTCTATGTTTAATCGATATGTTCTACATGATGAGGGCGCGTCATATCGTGTTTTCGGGGTGTGTTGGACAGGCCCGATGTGAATACAGAGTGTATCCCTCCGGGTGTCCCATGAGGTCCTCGTGTGATCCCGAATAGGCGATGGGCGTTTCTCCGTTCACACTTCAGCTCTGCCCAACCATGCTGAACCTCTTGGCTTTCCTCTTTTCTAAGAGCATCATCCCCTCCACTATTCTTGCAGCCGAGTAATGGAGTGGATAACATTAGGGTCACAGCGGCTAATGTCGGACTAATGGGAATCAAACAGATGACCAGCCCACTTCGAGGTATACGGAAGACACTTTTAAGACCAGAGGCAGGGATTGTCCAAGCACCAGTGATTTTTACCATTGAGCTGCTCATAATATGTCATAATATTTCTCTACTCTACGCTAATCTTTGTATTGCTGGGGCTTTGGAGCTTTTTCAAAAGACTGAACTTATTGTTTTATTTTAAACCATGTTTCTATTTATTTATTTGTATTTTTTTTATTAATCTGTCCAACAGAATAATACACAATAATACCATAATAATACAGTTCCAATTCCAAAACCAAACCCGGCCCAGCAACATTGAGAGGACACACAAACATGACACAAAACAATCAAAAAGTAGTAAAAAAAAAAGAATAATATCAACAACAGTACCAATATTAATAAGAATTCCAACATAGCAGTGATTAGAAATCCCTCATTGACATTATCATCACAGCCATTTAAAAAAACAATTGTTTTATTCGTCAACATTTTACAGATTAAAGTCATGTTTCTATTTATTTATTTTAAGTCTAGACTATTTTAGAGTGATTTACAAACTTAAGTTTTTCTTAAACAGAGTTCATGAAGCATAAGAAACCATGTAAACATGAATAATAAGTTCCAGCCCCCACAAAAGTCCATATTTTAGTAAACACTTTCACAACACTATAAAAATCGCTATTCGGTACTGTATATCAAACAGGAGTGATGGATCAACTTTCTATTTAATAACAAATCTAAATCTACGGTAACTAACTGATCTATCCTGATATAAAGTCACAACGCCAACACGCACACACACTGTCACTAGCCCTGTGGTGCACCGCAGTTTGACATGACAAACTTTGTAACTCCAACAACCAGGTTGCTACAATGATAAGGACAAATAAAATCCACTTTACATTGTTGGTGAAGCTCCTTGGTGTGCAGCGGAAGAAAGGGGGAGAAGGGAGGATGTGTCGACAACGCTGTGGATACTTCTTGAATGTTTCAAACCATGCGGCGCTTGTCCGTTGCTTTTTTTGTACTCGTATTTATCCAGCAAAACGAGCAAAAATGCTGTAAAAAGACTTTAAAAAACACTTAAAAGCACACAAGTTAGCAATAGCACAGTAGTTAATGACAGCGCTGCTAATCTTTGTATTGCTGGGGCTTTGGAACTTTTTCAAAAGACTGAACTTGCTGTTTTACTTGACAACATTTTACAGATCAAAGTCATGTTTCTATTTATGTATTAATTAATTTGTATTTTAATTGTATTTATTAATCAGTCCAACAGAATAATACACAATAATACCATAATAATACAGTTCCAATTCCAAAACCAAACACAGCCCAGCAACATTCAGAATAGCAATCAACAGAGCAATTAAGAGGACACACAAACATGACACAAAACAATCCAAAAGTAGTCAAGCAAAAATAAATAATATCAACAACAGTATCAATATGAATAAGAATGTCCAACATAGCAGTGGTTAGTAATACCTCATTTACATTATCAAAAAAAACAACGAAAAAAAACATTAAAAAAATTAACAATAGTGTCTATTTATCTGTTTGATTTTAAGTCTAGACTCTTGTAGAGTGGAACTTTGACTTACAAACTTAAGTTTTTCTTGAACAGGGTTCGTGAATCATAAGAAACCATGTAAACATGAATAATAAGTTCCAGCCCCCACAAAAGTCCCTATTTTAGTAAACATCTGTACACTTTCACAACACTAAAAAAAATCGCTATACAGTAGTGTATATCAAACAGGTGTGATGGATCAACTTTATATTTAATAACAAATCCAAATCTATGGTAACTAGTTAATCTATCCTCATATACAGTCACAACGCCAACACGCACACACAATGTCACTAGCCCTGTGGTGCACCACAGTTTGACATCACAAAAACTTCTTAACATCAACAACCAAGTCGCTACAATGATAAGGACAAATACAATCCACTTTACATTGTTGTTGAAGCTCCTTGGTGTGCAGCGGAAGAAAGGGGGAGAAAGGAGGAAGTGTCGACAATGCTGTGGATACTTCTTGAATGTTTCAAACCACGCGGCGCTTGACCGTTGCTTTTTTTGTACTCATATTTAGCCAGCAAAACGAGCAAAAATGCTGTAAAAAGACTTAAAAGCACACAAGGTAGCAATTAGCACAGTAGTTAACAACGGCGCTGCTCTGCTGCTAATAAGCGCAGAGCCATAATGGATGGACAAAACGGTGTGGCACACAACGGGTGGATGGAGCGTCGGAATATTTGTATATGGTGTGTGGGGTGTAAAATTGATAAGTTCGTAATTCGAGGGTTCGCTCTACTTCCCCTTTTGTTTTGATACATCCTCAACAGTCTTAAAGCAAGTCGTCCGGAATTAGAGGAAGGCCATTATTCAAGATAGAGGTGTTATCCATGCTGGGCCGACCTGTATTGATCGCTTGTGAGAGGAGGCTGAGTGGGGGGAGAAGGACTATTTGCTTTAAAGTTCAATGCCTCTCCACTGCTGTTAGTGTTGCAGCCACAGGAGCAATCGATATCTGGACAGGGACCCGCGTCCCGAGACACGCTCCCCCATTTAGAAACATAATAACGCTGTGCTGATGCTGTTACCCCACAGCCACAGCTTGTGTTTGGAGTTTTTTTTTTCCCTTCCCTCCCTACGTTGTACCCCTCCTCCACTGCTCCGTCCCTTGTGTCAAGTTCTCCGTTTGCACCTTACAAGCGTCGTTCTTATTTTTCTTAGCAGGGCGGGCTGGAATCAGCGTGAATTGTAATTATAGATGATACGTGCATGGCTGGAAGGGAGCGATAGAGGGGGAAACACGGCATAATGAAAGGCAAAAGGTATACAGTAAGTGTCACAATGTAACTGATTATGTAAAGAACACAGCCGTTTAGTATTGTGTGTGTGTGTGTCTCCACACCCACCCCCCTCGTTTTTGCCTATAAAACACAAACATATACGATAAAATGTGCTCCCTGGATTTCTTGGCGGTGGTTCAAGTGCTGAGAGGGGCGAAAGAAAGGGTGCAATTGGTTTCTAGTTCAAGGTGTGTAATGCACAGAGGCGTACATACTTAATGGGGTATTGTCAGGGGGTTCGTGCCAGGATATTAATGCCCTGGTTTTTGTCCGCGCTATTTGGCGCAGTGGCGCAGGGGGACGTAAACTAGGCTGCTCGGACTGCTGCGCATCCGTCAATGCATACGTCTCACCCTGCAGGCCCTGACTACTCCAGGGGTCAGTCGCCTTAGTACAGGAGGCGAAGACCCCCCCCTTCTTTGTCGTGATGTACAAACACATGCCTGGGCGCCCACGCCCCCTCCGTTGGTAAACATAAATGCCTCATTGTGTTTCAAGCGCTCACCCTCTTTTTAAACCCTCTCCGCTCGTGGTGTAATCCCTCTCTCTCTACCCCATGCATATGTATAGCTACTCTATGGCCGTGCATACGTTTTCATCAACCCCCTTTTTTTGCCCCCCTGCTGCGACTCCCGCCTCTCCTATATATGTTTGAACCTTTTTGCCGGCATTTGAACTCACCCCATTGATTTCTCTGTGGCGAGGCAGTATTTTAACAGGGTTGGAATCGAACATCTAAATATTTGCTTCGGGAAAAAAAAAAGAAATACAAAAAAAAGAAGGAAGTGGGCAGCAGACAGGAGTGGTGCAGCAGAAAAGAAAAAGCTGCAGCCTTGAAAGTAGGTTGCATTTCACTTAGGTACCACCAGAGGGTGCTGCTCTACAGTCCATTCTAAAGCCTCAAGTCTGATAAGGGGTGCAAAAATCCAAAATTCCACATGTGTTATTAAACAACCTTCACTCTAAGCACTCCAAAAAAAAAAAAAAAAAAAAAGTTAGGTACTTAAGTTTCATCCTGAAAAGTTAAATTGATTGTTCTTGCACTTTTTCAAGTGCTGCTATTGTGCCCGTGTGACAGTAATTACATGCTAAGCTGTCAGGGACATCAAGCAAAAATGACTTCCCTTGCTTTGTCAATCCATCGTTTTTTTTCCCCGAATAAAAATGTGTTTCAGAGATAAAACTGAATGGAGAGGGGTCTTGACCGATACCGGGCAAAATGTGAAATAATGAATCGTCTTGAATGTCTATTAAGATTATCATTCATGGCCAATTGAGGGACGTTAATGGCAGTGTATAGCAAGGATGTTCAACTAAATTGTTTAGGGGCCACTTTTCTAGAAAGCTAAGGACCAGGGCTCCCTTTATTAGTCTTGTTTTGTATATTGTGGAGAACCAGCGTCCTCAACAGTACACGTTTGATTTTGGTCTATTTATTTTGTCAGGGTTACAGGAACATTTTACTCTTTTTAGGGACCTTCTGCAAAAAAGCTAGTCAAAGATCGTCTCAATGGCAGCACTCTGCCACAAAAAAACCTTTTTGAACTGGCCTCGCGGGCTACTGGTTGAATAGCCCAAATGACGAAAACGAGATAAAGAAAATGGAACCTTGAACCTCGTATAACCAGAGCAGCAACCGGCGTGGGAGTTCATTTCTCTGCGCTCTAGGACTGAACGATACACAAAGTCCTTTGTCCCAACAGCCATTGGGACGTTTAATAGAAATATGCAAGGCTCTTGATCATCATTGAGACGCTGTAGTCTGAACACATCTTTTTAGATCTAGCCAGTGTATTTTTATCTTGTTATTTTATCTTTATTTTAAATTGGTTTTTATTGCTTGTATTCTCATTCTTTTTATGTGTAATGTGTCTTTTTACTTATTGGATGAGTTACAAGAGAATCTCCCCAAGGTGTTTATTAAAGTATCCATCTATTTAAATACATTGAACAAATGACTTCTGACAAGACAAGCTACAGCAGCGTCTTAGTGACGTACATTTAATATTAAAAAAATATATATTACAGGCCAAAAGTTTGGACACACTTTCTCATTTTTCTTGTTACTTGTATTTTCTTTACTTTCATGACTATTTACATTGTAGATTGTCACTGAAAGTCATCAAAACTATGACACCTGTGAAGTGAAAACCATTTCAGGTGACTACCTCTTGAAGCTCATCGAGATAATGCCAAGAGTGTGCAAAGCAGTAATCAGAGAGTGGCTATTTTGAAGAAACTAGAATATAAAACATGTTTTCAGTTATTTCAGTTATTTTTTTGTTAAGTACATAACTCCACATGTGTTCATTCATAGTTTGATGCCCTCAGTGAGAATATACAATGTACATAGTCATGGAAATAAAGGAAACACACTGAATGAGAAGGTGTGTCCAAACTTTTGGCCTGTACTGTATGTATATCATCCAAAAAGGAGAGGACTTAAATGGGTGCCTTGAGGAACGCCTTTGTTACGTAAATCACACGTTTGGACCCCAGTGTTCTATGCTTGCTACATCGACGATAGAATGTCCATGGTCCAAGTTCCTCTACACCAGTTCTTCTCAAGTATTGTAGGGTCTGTGGTGAAGTGAAAGGCTCCCCGGTAAACATGCTTTATCAGTATCATGCTTCAAGCCCCGTGCACTACAAAACGTGTTCATTGTAGCCATTAATCCTGACTTCATTTTTATTTAAAAAAAAAACACCACATTGTTTTATTATTTTTTGTTTTGTAGGTTAAAATGTTTCATATATTGTGAACCTATGTTAACAATGCTGATCAACTAGATACTTTTTTTGTATTATTAATTAAGTTTATTTAATTGCATTTATAAGTACCAAATTGTTCAAGTGGGTCCAAAATTAGTCATAGTATAAATACGAATGAATTGTTTTTTTATTTCAGGCAAATTGATGCTCTTTAAATGTGTTCTGTTACAGACCAAAAAAACATGTTAATAAAGTTATTGTTTGTTAAATTGATATATATTTATTTCCTTCTCTTTTTTTGTTTTCATTAATGTTAATAAGGATCCAATGTCATGCAGAGGTGTACTTATAACAATATTTTTTAAACAAATAACACTAACTATAGTGTTTTATTTTTCCATAGTGGGCGGTTTAACAAAACATACTTGAGAAGCACCGCTCTATACAAAAGTAGCACTACAGTGTTTTCAGGAATTTTCTTCGAAAATGTTTGTTTTGAACTGAACTCGGGGGCCGGTATGGTGTCATAATTACCCCCAGCCGCCGGTTAAATAGCCTTACCAAACTCTTTTTTTTGTCGTTAGAATCATTACTCCCTTCTGCTGTCATGCAACGTATAGATCAGGGGTGTCAAACTCGTTTTTAGTGAGCGCCCCATTCTAGTTATGGCTACCCTGGAGAGGGCCGCTTGTAACGGTAAATATTTATAAATATACATATATAATAGCCTCGTTTGCATAGGCAGTTGTGTTTATTTACCAACAGATTGATGGCTAACTTTCTTTGAAATTGTAAGTCAAGGTGACTAGAAAATATTTATGTATTTATTTTTGATAACCCCACAAAAAAAAAAATGCTTAGAATATTTTGTTGCATGACAGATAATAACTTTTACAAGATATGGGGTGCTCAAAAAAATGTATTCCCCTTTAAATCTCAATTTTTATTTATTCTACTTCTAAATCTATTAGGAAGTGTTGGCGACAAACCCCAATATGCAGAGATGGCAGGCTTGATGCAGGAAAACATTACTTTTAATGTCAAAAATGAAACGCCGAAAAACAGGAATCAGAAACCAGGAAAGAGGCAAACTGGAAACGGCTAACAGGAACCAGCAAACAGGATACCAGGAAACAAGGAGAACTGGAGACCGTAACCGGTCCACAGCATACAATACTCCAACACTGACTGGAGGGCGAGGCAGGTATAAATAGTAGCCTGATTGGCAATTGCTACCAGGTGTGCCAGACTGCCAATCAGGGACAGGTGAGGGAAGCAAGCGCTCAGGGAGATGTGCCGGAAAGGGAACCAAAATAAGAACGCTGACGGAAATAAAACACTAACACAGAGAATAACCCGAACATAACTAAACTGTCAGTGACAAGCCTGACAAAATTGATTAAACATTTTCGAGAATGGATACATTTATTTTAATTTTTTTTGGACCAAATATTCTGTTTTCTAAAGAATCCTTTTTTGGATTAAAAAAACACTAAATACATATTATTGCTCTCATTGTTATTATTGATACTTTTGTTGTGCAAATTTTAGTTTTTCCTATTTTGAGTATGATCTTTTTATGTTTTCTCAATAGCTTTATAAATTTGTACCCTGATTCTACCCTGGTTTGCTCTATTGTCTTTAATTAGACTAACATTCTGGGATTTTTGTCAATAAAAATATAAAAAAACTATTTTTTTTAAAAAGACGTTTTTAGGCCAACACTGTGCGTGAAAATAATAAGTCAGCAGCCAAGAGGAGCTTTTTATCATGATCCGTTACCCGGGTCATGGTGTGATTTTTTTTTAGTAGGTCCTGAGTTCAATCCCGGGCTCGGGATCTTTCTGTGTGGAGTTTGCATGTTCTCCCCGTGACTGCATGGGTTCCCTCCGGGTACTCCGGTTTCCTCCCACCTCCAAAGACATGCACCTGTGGATAGGCTGATTGGCAACACTAAATTGGCCCTAGTGTGTGAATGTGAGTGTGAATGTTGTCTGTCTATCTGTGTTGGCCCTGTGATGAGGAGGCAACTTGTCCAGGGTGTACCCCGCCTTCCGCCTGAATGCAGCTGAGATAGGCTCCAGCACCCCCCACAACCCCAAAAGGGACAAGCGGTAGAAAATGGATGGATGGAAAGTTGTTTCCTAGGTTTAGTCTGTTTCCTGGCTGCACCACCTTTCATTTTGTTTACTGTTGGTTTCCATGGGCACTGATTCTCCTCACCTGTTTTTGTTTAGCAATTAGTGTTCCCACCAAGAGTTTTGGTTAATCACTCCCCTTTATGGTTTTCAGTCCCCCCCAGCACTAGTGGCTGGTCAATGCTCTCTATATGCCACATTTACGTTTCTCCTGGTTTTCCACATCGCTTTAGTGTTTTTTCCTGCACTCTAGCATTTTTCGCTGTTCACCCTTGGTGACATTTTGGTTTTTGGCTCCAGCAACCGAGTTTTTGTCATTTCCGTCCTGCTTTCAAGAATGAAAGTCTCTATCCTACCTGCACGCTGCTCCTGCTTGTGTGTCTGCATTGGAGGGAACACGGCCATCGCACCATGCGCACCAATCGTAAGACTTTTGTTTTGAAAAGGTTTGAGTAAAATGTATATACCAAATAATGTATTACAAGAAACGTGTTGAATCCACCTGCCATCCCAAGAATCTGAATCGAAATGTGAGGTGCCTGAAGATTCACACCTCTGATATGCAGTAGTGTTGTAACGATACCAATACTTTGGTACCAGTACTACAATTATTTTGGTACTTTTCGGTACTTTTCTAAATAAAGGGTACCACAAAAAAATTGCATTATAGGCTTTATTTTAACAAAAAATCTTAGGGTACATTAAACATATGTTCCTTATTGCAGTTAAGTCCTTAAATAAAATAGTGAATATACAAGACAACTTTTAGTAGTAAGTAAACAAACAAAGACTCCTATTTAGTCTGCTGACGTATGCAGTAACATATTGTGTAATTTATCATTTTATTATTTTATCAACATTATTAAGGACAAGTGGTAGAACATGTATTATTAATCTACTTCATTTACTGTTAATATATGCTTACTTTCTCTTTTAACATGTTCTGTCCATACTTTTGTTAAAATGTAATAATCACTTATTTTTCTGTTGTTTGATACTTCACATTAGTTTTGGATGATACCACAAATTTGGGTATTAATCCGATACCAAGTAGTTACAGGATCATGCATTGGTCATATTCAAAGTCCTCATGTGTCCAGGGGCGTAATTCCTGAGTTTATAAACATAATATAATTTTTTTTTAAATTAAAGATGTTGTGATGCCAAAAAATATGGACGTAATCATATTAGTATTGACTAGATACGTGCCTGTACTTGGTATCATTACAGTGGAGATCAGGTGTAGATCCACCAATGGCGTTTGTTTACATTTTAAAGCCGGTGAGTTACGGTGTGTCGTGAAGCATGTTTAGCTATTCCTCGTCCAGCAGGGATGATACTTGTAAGAAACATACTTTATTTGTCACCATGGGGACCAGGATTAGTGACTTAGATGTTGCTAAAACACTGTGGACGGCGGTTGGACGTTAGCTGCTAGCTAGCTAGCCATGTCTTAAAGCACCTCTTCCTGAGGGCGTTTCAGTATTATAACCTTTATCGTTAGTTTTTAAGCCAAAATGTGTCCGTTCTCCCTTTTCTGTCTACACACTGTGTCTGCTTGTAGGTACTCCGTGATTGTGCGCTGCCGAACATGCTCCTCTGCTCGTAAAACCAGCAATTACATGATGTGACGACGTAGGGGTGCGGGACCGGTACATTTCAGAGACAGTATGGTACCGAAAATGATTCATTAGTATCGCGGTACTATACTAATACCGGTACACCGTACAACCCTAATATGCAGTAGTTTTGTTTTCGGTCAAAATTAAGATTAAGATTAAAGATTAAAGTACCAATGATTGTCACACACACACTAGATGTGGTGAAATGTGTCCTCTGCATTTGTCCCATCCCCTTGGGGAGCAGTGGGCAGCAGCGGCGCCGCGCCCGGGAATCATTTTGGTGATTTAACCCCCAACTCCAACCCTTTGTTGCTGAGTGCCAAGCAGGGAGGTTATGGGTCCCATTTTTATAAAAAGAACTACAACATTTAGCCAGAAAATACTTTAATCAATTATTTCCAGTCTTTGGAGGGCCACTTGAAATGAAGTGGCGGGCCACATCTGGCCCCCCAGGCCTTGAGTTTGACACCTGCGGTATAGATTATGCCCACCGTGACAATAACCCTCAGGCAAACTGTGGAAACCCCATACATTAATGAGTTATACAAATCATTATAAAACCTTACCAATTATTAGCTTAGCTCTAATTAGGCCTATAAGCTGAGCATTTCCAAACACTGGCATGTTCCCTGACACCCCAGTGCTGTCCCGGAATAGAGAAGGAAATATGGAAACAATGAGGCAACGCCCGTCCTTAGATGAACGAGGCTCTCCCGTAATCCACTTGTTATTGCTTAAATGCTTGTAATTACTCATCTCTTTACATTGCATTCTCCCCTATTAGCGAGCCGTCTGCCCTCACCTCTCCGTCGTGTGCTGCCGTGGGATTGGCAGTCCTGGTGTCTGTTGTCATGGTTTTTCAGAGCCCATGCCAGATGTCATAGTTAACTTTGAGGTAGGGAAAAAAAGAGAGAGAGAGAGCGAGCGAGCGAGAGAGAATCATGCTAGAGGCTATTTTGTTGTCAGTGATTTAGATGAAACACAGAGATGTTAGAATGTTAGACTTGCCCCCACAAAGCGTCTCTTTTTCCTGCAGCTTTTTATTTTATTTTTGTGAGATAGTAAATTTACCTTGAGGGGGAACGCAGCCTTTTGCTCCGAAACACAAGCGCCTTGCAGAGAACAACATTTGAAAGCGGCGGCGTTAACAAGCAGTTATCACAGGAGAACACAGAAGTGAATTGATTCTACTTTAACGTGATCCAAAATGAAAAGACTGAGTGGATCTTTGCGTGGAACTTTGATATTTTGCCTGTGTGGGTGTGACTCGACATGTTTGTAAGAATATCATGCAAAATGGCAAATTATTCATTACAATACTGTCTGTAACCATTACCAAATATGAATTTAATAAATCTCTTTTTTTTTCTAGGAATGTATTTTGATTATATTTATTGAAAACCCTAATATTTAATTTTTTTATATTTTATTAATCAGTCCAACAAAATAATACACAATAATACAATCATAATACAATTCAAATTCCAAAACCAAACCCAGCCCAGCAACATTCAGAATAGCAATCAACAGAGCAATTGAGAGGACACACAAACATGACACGAAACAATCCAAAAGTAGTCAAACAAAAATGAATAATATCAACAACAGTATCAATATTGCCATTTTTTAAAAATAAAATAAAAACATTTAAAAAATGAACAATAGTGTCACAGTGGCTTACACTTGCATTGCATCTCATAAGCTTGATAAATGATAAATGGGTTGTACTTGCATAGCGCTTTTCTACCTTCAAGGTACTCAAAGCACTTTGACAGTATTTCCACATTTACCCATTCACACACACATTCACACACTGATGGCAGGAGCTGCCATGCAAGGCGCTAACCAGCAGCCATCAGAGGCAAAGGGTGAAGTGTCTTGCCCAAGGACACAACGGACGTGACTAGGAAGGTAGAAGGTGGGAATTGAACCCCAGTAACCAGCAACACTCCGATTGGTGGCACAGCCACTCTACCAACTTCGCCATTGTGTCCAATATTTTCAGCAAAGATAAAAATAAGTCATATTTTAGGTTCATTTAATAGTTAGAACAAATTTAAATAATGGATCCCATATTCCAATATATGTCTTGATCTCTGTATGTATGATGAGATTATCGCAGATCTTCAAGATGCAACCTTTTAAAACAATTTGAATAATAGGATTTTTGGTGGATTTAAAGATTCCTTTTTTATTTATAAATTAAATTGTAAATGGGTATTTGGTGGGTAGATTTTGAAATTTATTATATTGTATTTTGTATATTATATGATGATGTACATTTTAACTGTGGGTCCCTATCCATAAGTTGTGCTTCGAGGGATGACCTTTTTGCAGAACAGACTCTGATACTAACAAAAGAAACAATAATGAAATACAAAATGTCTGTAAATAAATACATACTATATGACTCATTATTATCTAAACTAAATGCATTTTGTTCTACTAATCTTCTAACGTAACTCTTAAGATGCAATAGTGATGTTATGTTTGCGAATGGGTCAAATCTTTTGAACGACTCTTTTAGGTGAACAATAAAAAATGATTCCCTGTTGGGAGCCATTGTTAAATCAAAATTGCACTACTACTTTTACTTTTGTACCAGGAAGGAGGAGACATTAGCGCCTAAAATTTATTAATATAATGTATTATATTACTATTTTTATTTTGCATGTGCATGGAAAGTGGTATATAAACATTTGACCGATTGATTGAAATATATATATTAGAAACTTATGCATTTAATTCTTATTTGTATATTTTTTTGTCTGTATTGTTAAAACAATAGTGGATAATTGTAGTTTGCATGTACTTTATTTGTAGCATGCATTGTTTTTATTATGCCACCTTTTTTTTTAGTTAAGGGAAATTACGAAATAGTGTTGGCCGTATGGTACCACCTAATGGAATGTATACAATATAAACACAAGGCAAAATTAATTATAATAATGTTCCAGAATCATTTCTACCAACTTCTGTACCATAAAGGAGGAGATATTAGCCCCTGAAATGTGATATTATATTGAACTATATATTTTTTATTTGTTTATTAGTATAAAGCACTTTGTGTTGCCACTTGCCTGTGCATTAAAATGTGCTATATAAATAATGGTCGATTGACTGATTAATTTTATTATAAATGTATCAGAAACATATACATTTAATGATAATGTGTTTATTTTTTCTGTATAGTTTAAATGATGACAAATGACAAAGTCAGTGCAACAAAAATATCCAACTGACTTTGTTTGCAGCATATATTGCTTGATTATGCCACATTTTTTAGGTAGGGGGAAATACAAAAAAGTGATGGGTGTATTAAAATGTGTATAATAGAAACACAAGCCAAACTAAATTCTAATATGTTTTTAATCATTTTCACATATAGAGTAAATGTTGGTGCTACATGTAAATAAAAACAATTCTGAAATAAATATGATCTTATTACGGCTACCGTACAAGTCATAGTTTCATTGATATTCGAGTTATGTATTAACAGCAAGCCAGTCTTTTGTACGGCTCCAAAATGTCTAGCTTTTAAATCCTATCTCTACTGTGCAATACTCCAATGCAAGTAGGAATACAAATCATATTTTAACATTTTGTGAAAACAGTTCATTGTAACTCATCACTTTATGCAGATTGCTCTACAACTGTTTCAATGAGGTCACATACATGGTAATTATAACAATAATGGGAATCATAATAGTCTTAAAATACTTAAATTTTATTTTGAATAATAAAGACTCCATACATACACACACACGCACACACACACACACACACCACACACACACACACACACACACACACACATATATATATATATATATATATATATATATATATATATATGTATATGTGTGTGTGTGTGTATGTATGTATATATATATATATATATATATATATATATATATATATATATATATATATATATATATATATATATATATATATATATATATATATATATACATATATATATATATATATATATATATATATATATGTGTGTATATATATATATATATATATATATGTGTGTATATATATATATATATATACATATATATATATATATATATATATATATATATATATATATATATATATATATATATATATATATATATGTGTGTGTGTGTGTGTGTGTGTGTGTGTGTGTGTGTGTGTGTGTGTGTGTGTGTGTGTGTGTGTGTGTGTATGTATGGATTCTTTATTATTCAAAATAAAATTTAAGTGTTTTAAGACTATTATATATATATATATATATATATATATATATATATATATATATATATATATATATATATATATATATATATATATATATATATATATATATATATATATATATATATATATATATGTGAATGTATGTGAATGTATGTATGTATATAAAAGTATAAACACCTTCTGAATTACTTACATCTAACCTGTAATTACGTTTTGTAATATTTTAAAAAGGGATTGGATTGTTTCCACAGAGGCTTTATATCATAATTATATAGGCCAATTAAAATTTTGATGGGTTCTAAAATCCTACAGCGCAACACATTTGATTTACTGTAAATACATAGTGTATGTCTTTATAATGTAAATAAAGGTGATTTAAAATTAAGGGATTAAAACATTTATTTTTTTTGGCATAGCAGGAGGAGACTGATCAGACTCACAGATTTTTATTTAGGAAATAATTCATCACCTAACTTTTATTGGTTTAATTTATAGACGGGCAATTTCCAGCCGCAGCAGCAGCAGCAGTGTAGTAAACATCGTTAATCAAAATACATTATTGTAATGAAGCTGTTTTTAAAGGAAATAAAAACCTTTTCTTTGCGCATCTCTCTGTTGTTGCGATGAATAGGAGCGAAGTAGAATGTTGTATTCTTGTCAGCGCCTGCGAGGAATGAGGAGGAACATTTGAACGATGAGTTTAACAGATATGCTTAACCTGAAGGAAAGGTACATAACAGCATCTGGCACAGATGTATTCAAGGCGAGAAAGGAAAGCCTATTAAAACTGTCAATATTAAAACGGAATAGTTCAATGGGCGTGGGTTACTTTGCATCTCTTGATGGTATCTGCTCTCATGTCGGCTAATTTTAATGGCGGTAATGAAAGGCGTGAAGCCCTCCTCATTCACTTTGTGACAGCCCACCTCCCCGCTGCCCTCTTTTCTTCATGAGGGATCACCCACCGCCACTTCCCTCAGCGCCATTTCCTAATGAAGGCCAACGTGTTAGATGACACATAGTTGAATGTAAGTGAGCTCATTTAGGAGCATTACATTTGAATTTATCGGGGTGCTCCGAGGGGACAGCGAGGCCAGGACCGGGCAGCGGACTGAACACACCACTGACTTCTAATAGACAGTGGCTTCTTTCACACGGCCATCTTGCAAAATTGGCCTTAACTGTTCTCAATGTATTTCATTTCACACTAAGGCTGATACTACCGGATATTTTGATGGTCAACTAGTCGCGTTTTATGCTGCAGATTCCAATGTTGATCACCCATGAGTGCGATACGCCAATAACCAATATTTTGGTACCGGTACCAAAATAGGATACTTTTCGATACCTTTCGATACTTTTTTAAATAAAGGGGACCACAAAAATGGCATTATTGGCTTTATTTAAATAAAAAATCTTGAGGTACATTAAACATATGCTTTTTATCGCAATCGAACAACAATTTTGTCCTTAAATAAAATAGTGAACATACTAGACAACTTGTCTTTTAGTAGTAAGTAAACAAACAAAGACTCCTAACTAGTCTGCTGACGTATTCAGTAACATATTGTGTCATTTATCATTCTATTATTTTGTCAACATTATGAAGGACAAGCAGTAAAAATTGATTATTAATCCAATTGTTCATTTACTGTTAGTATCTGCCCCGCCTTCCGCCCGATTGTAGCTGAGATAGGCTCCAGCGTCCCCCGCAACCCCGAAGGGAATAAGCGGTAGAAAATGGATGGATGGATGGATCTGCTTATTTTCTGTTTTAACATGTTCTATCTACACTTCTGTTAAAATGTAATAATCACTAATTCTTCTGTCGTTTGATACTTTACATTAGTTTTGGATGATACCACAAATGTAGTAGTTACAGGATCATACATTGGTCGTATTCCAAGTCCTCATGTGTCCAGGGACGTATTTCCTGAGTTTATAAACATAATATGAATTTAAAAAAAAAAAAAAAAAAAAGGTTGTGACGATAAAATTTTTTGATGTAATTAAAGTTGAAGTACCAATGATTGTCACACACACACTAGTCATAGTTTTATCGACTATTGTACTATGTATCATTACATTGGATGTCAGGTGTAGATCCACCCATGGCATTTGCTTACACTCAGGCGCGCTAGCTTTTGTTAACAGTGACACAGGTGAGTAGTGACGCATGTTTAGCTATTCCTCGTCCTGCAGGGATGATACTTGTAAGAAACTTACTTTATTTGTCGCCATGGAGGCGAGGATTAGTGATTTAGAAGTAGCTAAAACACTGCCGACTGCGGATGGATGTTAGCTGCTAGCCAGCTAGCCATGTTTTAAATCACATCTTCCTGAGGGCATTTCAGTGTTATAGCTTCACCTTTATTGTTAGTTTTTAGGCCAAAATGCATCCATTCTCCCTTTTCTGTCTATACACTGTGTCTGCTTGTAAATCCTCTGGGATTGTGTGCTGCCGAACATGCTCCTCTGTTCGTAAAACCAGCAATGACATGACGTGAAGACGCGCCGTCATGAACCAGTACTTTTCAAACAGAGTATAGTACCGTTTTTGATTCATTAGTAACGCGATACTATACTAGTACCGGTATACTGTACAACCCTAACCGACACCGATCATATGCATTAATTATAATCTTTCTCAATATATTTTTGGTTTAACATTATCAACACAATATTTCAATTACTTCCTTATTCATGTTTACTACACACAATTGTTTGATCAAATCCCAGTCAATGGTACACGATAATGAAACAAAAGCAGCAAGCTACTTATTTAAACAATTGTGTTTTTGCCCTTGAATTCCTCCTGTTTCCGGGGAATTATTACCAAAAACAACAAAAATTATATTTTCATAAAATAAAAATATCAGCCTAAGCCCTCTCGTATAAGCAATACACTGATACTACCCTTGGCATCAACACCACCAACTTATAGATCCATCCACCCTCCTGTGACAATGCTGACACATCAACAGTTGTTCTTATATGTTGTTCAAAGCTAGCTTGGTGGTTAGCTTAGCCATTGGTATGCCAGTGACAATAACATTTGATACTGATACCAAAGATACTAAGAAATGCAGTTTATTTTCCGTGATGGAAGTGACTATTATTGGCAGCTCCACACTGTGTATAGAGACACATAATTACTTGACTTTAATAAATGTATTTATATTATTATTTGGTGCAGCCGGGCCGGAGCAAGAGCGGATAGAAAGAGAAAAAAAGGAAGACAGAAGGGGAAATTGTGGGGACAAGAAGGGAATAAGACAAAGAGACGACAAAAACAAACACAACAATAACAATAACAGAACAAAACATCAGCAAATAGGATATGTACAAATATGATGGTAAAAGTGATATCAAAAAAGCAGTTAGTGAAATAAATATTAATAACACAAAAATGACAATGAGCATAATTAGACTACAAACCATTACCAATAGAAATAGCACGATTGATAATGAATAATAACAATAATTTTCCTCTATTATCAACAGTACAATTGTTTCAAATGCAACAATACATACATGTAATGATAGTTTGAAATACAAAATAAAGCAGATAAATGGAGGGGAATAAAGAGAAGCAAACTCTATTAACCTTGTAGATTGTTATAGTAAGTCTAGGTTAAGCTTTGTCAGTGTGCCATGTGTTACCCAGGGAGAAGTAATTTGTAACTGTAACTAATTACTGTTTTTAGATAAGATGACCAGCACTGATCATGGCAAATATTACACTTCTCACTCTGATCCCTGCATTGCAAATAGGCTTTCGCACAATCGCTGTTTTGACAATTTGCCAGAAAATTGTCAAGCCAACTTTGGCCCAGACACTCCATGTCGATGCATAGCACACCGAACTGCACAAACGAAAAAAAGACAGACTTTAAGGGTAATGTTAAGACATTGACGGCAACCAAAGACATACACACAATTACGCTACGTCTGTCGACTATATGCCTTTATCTGTACTGTACATGTCTAGCTTTGTTTTTTTGGTGTTTGTTTTTCAAATATGGCGTGAAAGAAGGGAGAAGGGAGGAAAAAATTATCATCAATCCTGTTCCGAAGGCTCTTTTCATTCCCACAGCTTCAATCCAAACTCCATTGTTGCGGCGTTGTAATGTTTGCCTTGAGTGATTATTCCATTCCTGTAAACAGACTGTACCGTGTCACGGGTGTATAGAACGAGCTATTCAGCTGTAATGCCGCCTTTTAAAAATCATATCGTTTACCGAAAACATTAAAAAAAATGTGTCCGGAAACTGGTTTTGGGTATGATTCTACTTAAATATACAACTTAAAATGGGCAAACTGGCATTGGTATGCATGGGAACAACATCGGGGAATAGAAAAGCATACTTTTTGTATGGTATAATCCTGCGAGCTTTGCAGCAATGGTTCACTCTTAATGTACTTAAGTTGTGTTGCATCAATTAAACCCATTTTGTGCAGCCAGGAGAGCCCTGCGTTATCTGTAAATATTTGCATAGTGGGACAGAGTTGTAGTTGACACACTGTGGATTGCAGAAGACAAACAATACGTACCATCCGTCTCTCAGCCCACATGCATTTAGTAAACACTGTGCCTGGTTAAGAGGGATGTTGACAGAAAATCAAAAGCAATGTAGCCGTAGTGTGCTATAATGAGACTTAGCTCCACTTTACAAGCCCTCTTACAAAGATGTACGATTCGAGAACAATCAATCCCTTCGTGAGAGCTTGTTATGTTCTCCTATCATAGGAGCAATGTCTTTGTTCCTGCATGGCGCTGATTACACTTCCACTGTAAATGTAAGCGTCCTCGTCGTGGCGTTTAAACGAGAAAAGGGGCAATTGTTATTTATGAGACGACTCCTACCTTTTCCCCTTTTTCTTTGTCGGTTGACGTGCGAGTGTTTCGCTATGAAAATGCTGCAAAACAACCTGAAAACGTGTCGTTTCCTGCGATTGAATTGTGGCAGAGGAGTTTTAAATTGTATCTAAAGTTAAACAGATGCGCACTATATGCTGCAATTTACTTTATTGTACTTAGACTTAGACTTCCCTTTATTGTCGTTCAAATTTTAACTTTACAGTACAGATAAGAACGACATTTCGTTGCATTAGCTTGTTGTAGTGCAGGATAAAAGAGCAATAAGGTGCAGAGTAGTTTGCATTTACAAAAGAGGGTGCAGATATGAATACATTTTGCTGTAGAGATTAGGGTTGTACAGTATACCGGTATTAGTATAGTACCGCGATACCAATGAATCATATTCGGTACTATACCGCCTCTAAAAAGTACCGGTGGCCCCACATCTCGCAATGTTGTAACTACTTCCAAATTACTAATCATTGTCTCCATGGGGACATATCAAGTACATTTAGTTCAAATATCATTCCTGTAAGGTGGGTGATGGCTATACATGCTTCACTACGCACCGGAATCATGACAATGGATGTGTCAAAAATAGCCTGTAGCTAACACAGACTAATCAAGACTCCATTATGCCCGATCGTGCACCATCAAAACGATCATCTTGACTTTGAACACACCACACTCAAGTGAATGAAGGTCATACTTACTCAACAGCCATACATGTCACACTTAGGGTCGCCGTATGAACAACGCCAACACTGTCATAAATATATGCCATATAGTGAAACCACACTAAACAACAATGACAAACACATTTTGGGAGCATATTTGTACCGCAACACAACATTCCTAGAATTCCTAGAATTCCCTGCAGCACCAACTCTTCCGGGACGCTACAGTATAAACAAACGCCATTAGTGGTTCTACACCTAACATCCACTGTAATGATACCATGTATCTAGTTCAGGGGTCTCAAACTCAATTTACCTGGGGGCCACTGGATGCAGAAACTGGGTGAGGCTGGGCCGCAAGAAAAGATTTCTTAAAAAATATCCAACATACACTTTTTAATGAATTCACCTTCTTTGAATGGCTTTCCCGTCCTAGCAACCATTTCACTCACCATGTAGCTAGCTTTGATTGCTGCATCGCTCTTTTCGCTTGCTTTCTTGATGAAATCTTGTTGCCTCAGTAGACTGGTTTTAAAATTTGCAACCCGGTTCACTCTCTCATCTCCCTGGTATTTTGCATACTCCTCAGCATGTCTAGTTGTATAATGACGTTTCAAATTGTATTCCTTGTGCACTGCAACTTTCTCTGTATCAACTACAGAAAAGAGCTATAAGGATTATTCATAAAGTAGATTACTTAGAACACACTAACATATTATTTATTAATTCGGGTTTATTGAAATTACAGGAGCTAGTAAAGTTACAGACATTATGTGGCATGTTTAAGGCTAAAAGTAAAACATTACCAGCAAATTTACAAAAAATGGGGGGGGGGGGGCTCGCCGTGGAGTTTACAGTCACGGTACCACAATTAGCCCCGAACGGGCTAACATCACCACTAACGTGTTACACGTCTGATTCGCCCAGCGACTCTCTGTCGAAGTATCAGCGCTGGGGTCCAGTGCACCACACTTTTGTATTGTCGCTCGCTCCTTCGTCGGAGGGCTTTAGAAGGCACCGGACCGCTGCGGTCTTCCCCGCCCGGACTGTTTACAATGGGGGCGGGAGCGAGCAGGCGGGCGAGCGAGGGAGGCAGGGAGGGAGGGAGGAAGAGCGTGGGCGGGTGTCATGGAAAAGTGGCAAAATGTTTTTCTGCTTCCATCACGCAAGTGACGTCAATGCATACTTGCCAACCTTGAGACCTCCGAATTCGGGAGATGGGTGGGGGATGGGGTGGGGGGTTTGAGGTGTGTGTGTGTGGGGGGGGGGGGGGGGTCTGAGGTGGGCGGGGTTGGGAGTAGCGGGGGTGTTACTCTGTTTTTGTAGCCGGGAAGAGTTAGGGCTGCAAAGGATTCTGGGTATTTGTGCTGTTGTGTTTATGTTGTGTTTAGGTGCGGATGTTCTCCGGAAATGTGTTTGTCATTCTTGTTTGGTGTGGGTTCACAGTGTGGCGCATATTTGTAACAGTGTTAAAAAAATAAATAAAATATGACCACTCTCAGTGTGACATGTATGAATGTTCGTCAACTATGTCTTGCAATTGCTATCGTGTGTCTGCAGAAGGTTCATACAACGTGTGGCTGTTGGTATGGAGAAAAAGATGACGCGGTGACAGTTTCTAAAGTACACTACAGATAGTGCCATCATGGCACACCCTCGATGTTGTTGAGAACCTTAAACCACACGGTGATAGTGATGGGATCGGCAGTTCTTTTGACTGTACTGAATCACTAGAATCAGTTCCTTAAATTGATTCGTTCAAAAAATTTGTTCACCGAATCACCCCCCCCCCCAAAAAAAAAATATTGGGGTGGGGGGCGTGCGTAGTACAGACAGTACAGTGCAGACATTCGCGCACTGCGTAGGGACTCGCGTTAATCTAACAACAACAACAGTTGCAGTAGAAGGGATAATAATAATAATAATAATATGAATCAGAATTGATCCCCAAGGAGAAATTTATTTTTGTTACAATAACTGTGTAAATAATAGCCTATGTATGTGTACATACATTAGTTATTATTTTTATTTTAAATCTTCTCAAAACAGCCTGCTTACACTTTACTCCCCTCCCCTTCTTTCTGTCTCCTCTACTAGTCTACTCTCATTTTGTTTTCATGTGGCTTGTTTTCATGGGATCGGCAGTTCTTTTGACTGTACGAATCACTAGAATCAGTGACTGACAACGCCACACGGTGGCCAGTTCAATACGTGTACCGAATCTCTTCTGCAGTTCTTTTGACAGTACGGATTACTAGAATCAGTGACTGACAACGCCACACGGTGGCCAGTTCAGTACGTGTACCGAATCACTTCTGCAGCAGCAGTACAGTTTAATTGCAAATCAGCATTATTATAATGATGTTGATAGCTACTAAACAACAACGACAACAACAACAGTTGCAGTAGAATGGATAATAATAATAATAATAATAATAATATGAATCAGAATTGATCCCCAAGGAGACATTTATTTTTGTTACAATAACTGTGTAAATAATAGTCTATGTATGTGTACATACATTAGTTATTATTTTTATTTTAAATCTTCTCAAAACAGCCTGCCCTACACGTTACCCTCCGCCCCTCCCCCTCTCGTCGCTGCTGCTCAGCCTGCACGGATTTTCTTTAACTTTATGTGTTGAGATAATGGGGACGTGTGTTTGTTTTCATGTGGCTTGAGTCAACATTAGCTGTTAGCTTGGAGAATGAATGGAGAACGGATGCCAATGGCATGAAACATATCGCCGCGACGGGGGGAGAATCACTCGCGGCATTGGGGCAAGCAGAGCAGAGAGCGAGAGCGTTGACGTTCACTGAGTGATTCATGTCGTTAATCCGCGGTGAACGAATCGTTCGCTCAGTCCCTCCCCCCGCCCTCTCATTGGCTGCGTCGTTCGCCGACGTCGAGGGTTCAGTGAGTCACAGAATGCGCCAGTTCCACTCATACCGGCATGGTCGCGGCAGAGCTCAACTGAACTGAGAAAGGAACGAATCATGAAGTGATTCGGTTCAGTACATTCACTCAAAAGATTCGTTCTTTCGAACGAATCGTTCGCGAACGACAACACTACACCGTGATTGGTAGATTCCTTCAGATCCGCACACAATGCTGTCAAGCGCCATTCATTTAAAACTCGCGGGCCGCACTAACATTAAACTTTCATATTAAGGTGCGGGCCGCAAAATAACGGCTCACGGGCCGCAATTGGCCCGCGGGCCGCGTGTTTGAGACCCCTGATCTAGTTGATACTACTATGATTACATCAATATTTTTAGCATCACAACATCTTTTGTTTTTAAAAAAAATGATATTATGTTTATAAACTTAGGAAATATGTCCCTGAACACATGAGGACTTTGAATATGACCAATGTATGATCCTGTAACTACTTGGTATCGGATCAATACCCAAATTTGCGGTATCATCCAAAACTAATGTAAAGTATCAAACAACATAAGAATAAGTGATTTTGAAATTTTAATAGAAGTGTAGATAGAACAGTAATAGAATGATAAATGACACAATATGTTACTGCATACATCAGCAGACTAATTAAGAGTCTTTGTTTTCTTACTTACTATTAAAAGACAAGCTGTCTAGTGTGTTCACTATTTTATTTAAGGACAAACTTGCAAAAAGAAACATATGTTTAATGTAACCCAATATTTTTTTGTTAAAATAAAGCCAATAATGACATTTTTTGCAATCCCCTTTATTTAGAAAAGTACCGAAATGTACCAACATATCGGTATCGGGACAACACTAGTACAGATAAATATATTGCACTTTTGCATATGCATCCACGTTTATGGATGTATGTTATATTGTCTTTATAGTCCAGCCAGTTAATCCGTTTTTTGGGGGAATTGATGGGAAGAAGCTGTTACAGAACCTGGAGGTGTTGCTACGGAGGCTGCTGAACCTCTTTCCAGAATCCAGCAGTGAAAACAGTCCTTGGTGGGAGTGGGAGGAGTCTCTACTGATTTTCTACTGGCAAACCATCTTGTTTGCCATTGTAAAAGCAAAATTCTGCTAATTTCAGGTACAGTTTGTTTGCAAGACGTATAAAAGAAACGTCCAAAGTGCTTGTCGATTCTAAGTGTTCAAAATCGCATTTAATCAATCAATCATTGGAGCGCTATTATGGTTTCTCTGCAAGGCTTACGCCAGTGGCACAGCCTCTATTAGGCCCCATTTAGTTTTTTCCCGCAAATGACCGTTTAACCGTCTTTTCCAAACCCTGACGCCTCGCCTGTTATTACCGCCATTGTCTCCCCCTTAGTTGTATACACGTGTGAGTCTGGGCCCTTTAATACGCGGAGAGCTTTTCTTAGGCTCTCCTACGGGCACACTGGTCTGTGTTTACTCCTCAATCAGAATGCCTCCTTTCCACAAGTTTGACATGCCTTTTTGTTGCCATGGTAAGCCCTCCCTTAAAATATATATTTTTGCTTTTGGCCTGGATGTCTTTTTATCTCAGCGGTTTAGAGTCTGTTGCCCCTAGGGCCAGATTTAAATGTGTGTGGGTCTTCAAGGATTTTTTTTCTGCAGAAAAGCCGTTTGGATCGCAGCCTCACCGCCATACAAGTGCGACCGAATTGTGTCATTTCAGGTTTTTGAGCTATCGTTGGAACCAAAGGAAAGTCCAAAAGAGAAGCAAAAAACATAAGACAAAAGCTGATGAAAATGGACCCGATTGGATTATGTCAGACTTGGCATGCGTCCCGGTATGAGGGAAGTCTTCGTTCCGTCTTATCGCTCTGTGCCTTGCAGCTAAATGAATAAAAAAGGCATAGCGCAGCTAGCCTCCTTAAAACACAACAGCCTGATCATAACTGTAAATACCGCCTTTAACTGGTGTGGGCTCTGCTCGGTTTTTGCTCACAAAACAGAAATGACAGGGAGGGAAGAAAGCAATGATGAGATTGTGACAGAACTTTTCTTTTTAGGTCCCCGTAGGTACTAGGTCAAACTTTTTACCCTGACAGGTCCGTGTACCTTCCGTTCATTCTATTTACAATTCTGAAACACAAATCAAAAAAATAAAATTAGGGCCATGTTTCGATTTGTAATATATATGGCAGATTTGAAAACAAACAAAAAGGGGTTGATTTTAATTCAAATATTGCCATAAAATTGGATGTTGTGTTGTTTTCCTTTTTAAGAATTTTAATTTTTCCAGATTAACACAAACGTTTAAAGAAATGTTCATCCAAAATGCAAAAATGCGTGTTTATCTGTGTGATGACAAATTGAACCGGAAGCAGTATTTTTGCTTTTCCTTTGCGTTTAGCATAATGCTAACATATTTGTTCAGCAGGAGTCCTATTGTCATTTTAAAAAAGTGTCATTAAATAGTTGTCCAACTTTTGTTTCAGAAATGAAAACAGAAAAAATGGTCCGAAAATAGTTTTTTGATTTGCATTTCAAATATAATGAACAGAAGGTACACAGACCGGAAACAACACCAAAAAAAAACTATTTTATGGCAATATTTTAATGAAAATCAACCCCTTTTTGTTTGTTTAAAAACCTGCCATATATAATAAAAATCAAAAAACGGCCCTAATTTTATTTTTTGATTTGTGTTTCAGAATTGGAAATAGAATGAACGGAAGGTCCACAGACCTGTGTACCGGACCCGTGTACCTTCCGTTCATTCTATTTCCAATTCTGAGATGCAAATCAAATGACAAAGTTAGGGCCGTTTTTCGATTTTTTTGCTATATATGGCAGATTTGAAAACAAACAAAAAAGGGTTGATTTTCATTAAAATATTGCCATACAATTGTATTTTGTGCTGTTTTCCTTTTAAAGATTTTTATTTTTCCAGATAAACACAAAAATCCAATTCATGTTAATCCAAATTCAAAAATGTGTGTTTATCTGTGTGATGACAAAATTAACTTGAAGCAGTATGTTAGCTTTTCCTTTGCGTTTAGCATGTTTTTAGCATAACGGTAACATCTTTGTTCAGCAGACGTTATTTTTTTTAAAATTTCATTTTATTTATTTATTTATTTATTTATTTGTTTGTTTTTTTATTTATTATTATTATTTTTTTTATATTTTATTTGTTTAAATTGATTTTATTTTATTTATTAATTATTGTCGTTCTAAAAAAGGGTAATTCAATAGTTGTCCAAATTTTGTTTCAGAAATGAAAATAGAAAAAATGGCCCGGAATTAGATTTTTGATTTGCATTTAAGAATTGGAAATGGAATGAACGGAAGGTACACAGAACTAAAATACTGCTTCCGGTTCAATTTGTCATCACACAGATAAACATGCATTTTTGCATTTTGGATGAACATACCGGTATATTCGATTTTTGTGTTTATCTGGAAAAATACAAATCCATAAAAGGAAAACAAAATCCAATTTTATGGCAATATTTTAATGAAAATCAACCCTTTTTTGTTTGTTTTAAAATCTGCCATATATAATAAAAATAAAAAAGTAAGGCTCCACTTTTCCAAAATGCACTAGCTTGGTGCTATTTTACACAGGTTTTTCCAAATACATGGTACTGATTAGTATTAGCGATTTTATATGGCAATTTCAACACCTCCAAATTTGATAATGAAAAATACAACTTAGATGAGCGTTAAAATCAAACGGCTGACGTGTTAAAAAAAAATACAACACTTGCAGTACAAACACTTTAAGACTAGACAGGCACATTCAGCTTCATGGCAAAGACTACTTTCTAGGTAAGGCAAAACACCAATACACTACTGCCATCTAACATGCAAAGTGCACTATATAATACTTGCAAATGACACTCAGAAATGTAGTAAGAAAACACGATATAACAACTGGATAGCACATGTATCAAAGTGAGCTCAATGTTAAATGTTACATTGAAAAAATAGATTGGAATTAACACACACAAAAGTACTAAGAATTGGTACTGTTAAGTACCGGTATTGATTGGTACTGTATCGTTTCAAATGGGAAATGTACCCATCCCTACTAATAACAATATTTATTGGTCCTCTTATTTGTATTATATGTCATTTGGTGTAAATAAAGATGTTGTAAGATTATTACCATATTTACTGTAAATACAAACTGTGCTGTGGATTATTTTTGATTGCTGGTATACATGTCAATGCTGTTGTCTCAATTGTTTTAGTTAAATTTTCACGTCAATAAATAACATATGAATAACAATGTTACTGTGGTTGTCTTTAAAGTTTTTTTTTTAAATAACGTTGGTATAGTATGTTGCTTGTAGATGTTTTTTAGTAAATGAGCCCGCACGTGTGTATAATTATTGTCTAAATAATAATAAAGAAACAAAGACTTGGACTCTTGTTTTTATTTCATCATATGCTTTAAAACTATCAACTTATTTCAGCTTATGTATCTTTAATTTGTATGCATGTCAGTGTAAACGCCTGCTGGTGACGTGGCATAACTACGCAATGGTTGGATAAAAATTATAGCTGTGTAATTTGTCCAGAATCTTAGGGGTCCTCTACTACCGACCCAAAACCTACTGGTTCTTGGTGTACATCTCCAATCATCAGTCGATGATTTAGGATTAAAGCTGAATTAATCACCAAGTCAATAACAGTGGAATTGTCCCAGCGTGATAGTCAACTACACTACACTAGGGTTGTATGGCATATCGGTACTAGTATGGTATCGCGGTTCTAATGAATCAAAAAACGGTACTATACTGAAAAGTACGGGTTTGCTATATTTTTTTAGTACAGGCATGACACGTGTAGTCATTACGTTATGACATTGCTGGTTTTAAGAGCAGAGGAGCATGTTCGGCAGCGCACAATCACGGAGTACTTACAAGCAGACATAGTGTGTAGGCAGAAAAGGGAGAATGGATGCATTTTGGTCTGACAACTAACAATAAAGGTAAAGTTATAACACTGAAACGCCCTCAGGAAGAGGTGCTTTAAAAACATGGCTAGCTAGCTAGTGGCTAATGTCCATCCACAATCGGTAGTGTTTTAGCTACTTCTAAATCACTAATCCTCGCCTCCATGGGGACAGAAAAAGTAAGTTTCTTACAAGTATCATCCCTGCAGGACGAGGAATAGCTAAACATGCTTCACTACACACCGTAGGAGGATTCAATAGCTCACCGGCGTCACAATGTAAACAAATGCCATTGGTGGATCTACACCTGACATCCACTGTAATGATACCAAGTACAAAAGTGTATCTAGTCGATACTACTATGATTACATTGATATTTTTTATCGTCAGAAAATCTTTTTTCTTTTAAAAAAAAAATTCATACTATGTTTATAAACTTAAGAAATATGTCCCTGGACATGTGAGAACTTAAATTATTACCAATGTATGATCCTGCAACTACTTGGTATCGGATCGATACCCAAATGTGTAGTATCATCCAAAAGTAATGTAATGTATCCAAACAATAGAATAATAAGTGATTATTACATTTTAACAGAAGTGTAGATAGAACATGTTGAAATAGAAAGTAAGCAGATATTAACAGTAAATGAACATATAAATTAATAATCAATTTTTACAGCTTGTCCCTTATAATGTTGACAAAATAATAGAATTATAAATGACAATTTATTACTACATACGTCAGCAGACTAATTAGGAGCCTTTGTTTGCATACTTACTACTAAAAGACAAGTTGTCTTGTATGTTCACTATTTTATTTAAGGACAAAATTGTTCTTGGATTGCAATAAGAAACATATGTTTAATGTACCCCAAGATTTTTTTTAAAAATAAAGCCAATAATGCATTTTTTTGTGGTCCCCCTTTATTTAGAAAAGTATTGAAATGTATCGAAAAGTATCAACATACATTTTGGTACCGGTACTAAAATATTGGTATGGAGACAACCCTACACTACACTAAAAATGACACCAGGTAGATAGTGAATGGCATTAGACTAAATTACCTTGATTAAATATATAAAATTGACAAACATTGCCTTTTTTGGGGCGCCCTGTTTACCCAATACATACCACTGCCACTAAAAGGAAAATACTGTAAATGCCTCCATTTTTGGTTCTTGTTGAGAATTCCAATAATGTCAACATGAACGGTCTCGCAAACGTAAACACAGCCGAAGTCATGCAGGTTATGTTTTATCTTGGCTTGTTCGGGTAAACTAACTTTGTTCACATTCCGTCAGTGGGTAAGGTTGCAATCGAGGAATGGTGTAATCTTTTTTCCGATTAATTGCCTCCCACCTTCTGAGCACACTATTACAACTGCAGCACATGCACACAGTTCCTCAGTGTAAAATCTCTTTAAGAGGACTGTGGCATGTCAAAGTCATCGTTTAGCACTTTTCTCTGTGTGCATTGGGTGTGAACTGATACCCAGTGTCAGTCAGTGTCAGGGACCGGATAGCACAAGACAGATAGCTGACGCCTACATGAGCATAACGGCGTTTAGGATTAGTCTACAGCACAGGTGACAAACTCAAGGCCCAGGGGCCAGATGTGGCCTGCCACTTCATTCTATTTGGCCTTTGAAAGCCTGGAAATGTGTATTAATAAAGTACTGTAACTTTTCTTACTAAATGTATTCTTTCTTTCTATTTTGGAATAGAAAAATATATGAACTCCATGTAATAATAAAACATTATTTTAATTTAGACCTGCTCAGTGGCCTTGTGGTTAGAGTGTCCGCCTTGAGATCGGTAGGTCGTGAGTTCAAACCCCGGCCAGGTCATTCCAAAGACTAAAAACATGGTACCCATTACCTCCCTACTTGGCACTCAGCATCAATTGGGGGTTAAATCACCAAAATGATTCCTGAGTGTGGCCACCACTGCTGCTCACTGCTCCGCTCAACTCCCAGGGGGTGGAACAATGGGATGGGTCAAACGCAGCGAGTAATTTCACCACACCTAGTGTGTGTGAGACTATCAGTGGTACTTTAACTTTATGTTAACTTAAATATTGTCTAATTGTGCAAAAATATATTCAACGTTGAAGATTTGAAATACACTGTCTCCAAAACACGGTTCTGTTCACAAGCAGCCTGTCAGGCTTGTCCCTGACAGTTTGGTTAAGTTTTAGTTTTTCCTCTGTTTGTTTTATTTCCTGTCAGCACTCATATTTTGGTTCAGTTTCCTGTTTGTTTCTCTGAATGCTGTGTCCCCTCAGCTGTGGCTGATTGGCACCTGGCCACACCTGGTGTCAATCAGCCAGCTGCTATTTGAATCTACTTTGCACTCCAGTCAGTGCTGGAGTATTGTCGTTCGAGCTGATACTTGTCGATGTCTACTACTTGTCATTGTCATTGTTTGCGGTAAGCTGTTCCTAACAGCTATTTACAGTTTGCTGTTTCCTTGCTCTTTTGTTTCGTGTTATCCTGTTAGCCGTTAGCTGTGTCCAGTTTTTCTGTTTGCTGGTTCCTGTTTTCAGTTTGGCTATTCCTAGTTCCTGGTTTGTGTTTTACATTTATTTTGGACATTAAATCATGTTTTGTTTTTGTTTTTTACACATTTTATTAAAAAAAAAACAGTTTTTCCAACGTGTTAAATTTTAGATGATTTCTCTTAGTTATTATTTCTCCGGCTGTAGAAAAGACCCGCTCACAGGCAATGTTCCCTCTAATTGTTCATGTGTCTGAGCAAACACAAAAACTCCCTGAGCATTCAGTGGAGCACATGTGAGCAACATCACACGTGGCAATACCAGCAGCACACCTGTCTCAAACCAATCCTTTATAATAACACTAAAATGAGAGGAGTCATTTTCATGAGATTATTTAGTAATATTAGTGATTTGGCCCACTTGTAATGAAAATAAAAAATCTTGGTTTTCATTAGCTATGGATTAGTATTGTACAATATGTCTGGGTGGGGGTCCTGCTTTGGAAATCATTTGTACCCCTTTCAGAGATCACATTTAGTTGCCCTTAAACATCCTCATTTTGCACAATGAAATGTAAGCATAGGATGAAGTGTGCAACTTTCTCTAGTAACAGCATTCCATGATTAATATAAATAAATTAACATTAATAATAAATGACAGTAGAATAAGCACACGTATGACTGAGGAGTCATAGTGTAACTCTGTGTGGTGTTTGAGTTGTCCGACTTTTTGTGTGGCCATAAACGCACCAGTGGTTTAGTGGTATGCATGTTGGTGACAGATGACAAGTTGGTTTTGGCCTGGTTTGTACGTCAGAAAATGACTAGTTTTTCGAGATATACGTTTTTTACTCATGTTTTTGGTGTGGTTATGGCCGAATTTTAAACAGTTTTGCTCAATAAAGTGATCGATATAATTCCTGTCCTCGAAGCATCTCGATAGATGTTACAATAATTGAACGGTGTTGACGAACACCGTTAGGGCCGCATGTTGTCACTGTCACTCAGAGTTGCATTGCAAAATTACACAGAATAAATGTGTTTATTTTATTTAGAATTCAGATGGGTTTGATTTGGTGCGCGGCATATATTTGCTGTGCGCAGAGGACGCTTGAGCAGTGCACAATTGCGCAGGCGCGCACCTTAGAGGGAACGTTGCTCACAGGGCACAGAGGAGTTGGGAGTGCGACACAGTTCGCATATCGGTCACGTGACCAAAACAGCTCATGATCGGTCACGTGACTTTCTAAAAGCGGTACGCGCACCGACACAGGGTTTCGCTCTATGAGCTCGACGCATGCGCCGATGCATCGGACTCATCACTACTGCCTTCTCTGCATCTTAGGGTTCGTCACCAACAACTTGTGACAGAATACTCCAGCCTAACACGAACCTCGCGGAAATTTCGATGGCGGAGAGGCTTGACGGGATTCGGGCAATTATGGCTAATTTGAAGAAAAGTTTGGCCGCTTTTCAAGCCCTCTCCCACCCACCCCTGTCGTCTGTGGGCCTATCTGGGGACGTCTGGGATCCGTCCCTTGAGAGGGGGGGCTATGAGTAGCTGTGCAGCTGAGGAGGCACAGCTACTCGTCAAACAAGTGGGTCTGCAACAGACGCCGCCACCATCATCTCCGGTAGGCCAGCAGACGCCACCATCATCTCTGTTGGGCCAGCAGACGCCACCATCATCTTCGGTGGACCGGCAGATGCCACCATCATCTCTGGTGGGTCTGCAACCTACGGCGCCATGATCTCCGGTGGGTCTGCAACCTACGGCGCCATTATCCCCGGTGGGTCTGCAACTGACGGCGCCATCCTCTCCGGTGGGCCAGCAGCAGAGGGCGCCACCATCCTCTCCGGTGGGCCAGCAGCAGAGGGCGCCACCATCCTCTCGTCGGCCACGGATGTGGTCGTTCCATGGGCCACCGCCTCGCCAATTGTGGCGGCGTTCAACTCGCCGTCGCCACCTGACTCTTCCCCGCTGGTTGCGGGGACACTTGGCCTGGTGGCCTACCTCCTTGTCCTCCCTCCACCCTCCCGTGACTTTGGACTGTTTTTTTTGGGGGGGCGGGGATTTTCTAGAACGTCTGGTATCCGTTATGGGTAGGGGGGATACTGTCAGGCTTGTCCCTGACAGTTTGGTTAAGTTTTAGTTTTTCCTCTGTTTGTTTTATTTCCTGTCAGCACTCTTATTTTGGTTCAGTTTCTTGTTTGTCTCTCTGAGTGCTGTGTCCCCTCAGCTGTGAATCAGCCAGCTGCTATTTATACCTGCCCTGCCCTCCAGTCACTGCTGGAGTATTGTCGCTAAGACTTGTCGATGTCAGTGTAGCTGTATGTGATAGCGGTAAGCTGTATTCTGTAGCTGTTTGTAGCTTGCTGTCTTTTTATTCCTCGTCTTCTAGTTCCTAATTTCCTGACATCCTGTTTCCTGTCTCCTGGTTCCTGGTTTGTGTTTTCTTTATTTCATGGACATTAAATCAGGTTTTCTTGCACAAAGCCTGCCTTCTCTGCATCTTGGGGTTCGTCACCAACACCACGTGACACAGCCAAGATCGAAAGTTTAGATCCAAAGCCCACCTTTGCAAATGTAGTACTTAATGCCGTAATGCAGGGGCGTCAAACTCTATTTTATCGAGGGCCACATCGCAATTATGGCCACCCTCAGAGGGCCACATTTATTGACATGACACGTTAAATGACATGGCGGGCCACAATAAATGATGTGATGGGCCACATGAAATGACGTGACGGACCACCTTAAATGACTTGATGGACCACATTAAGTCATGTGACAGACCACATTAAATGAGGTGGCAGACCACATTGTATGACATGGCGGGCTACAATAAATGACGTGATGGTCCACATTGAATGATTTGACAGACCATGTTAAATGACGTGACGGACCACATTAAATGATGTGACGGACCACATAAAAATGATGTGACAGACCACAATGAATGACATGGCGAGCCACTTTGAAAGACGTAACGGATCACATTAAATGATTTAGCAGACCACATTGCATTACATGGCGGGCAGCAATAAGTGACGTGACAGACCACTTTAAAAAACGTCATGGACCAGATTAAATGATCTGACTGTCCACATTATTGATGGGACAGACCACATTGAATGACGTGACGAACCACATTAAATGACGTGACGAACCACATTAAATGACGTGACGAATCACATTAAATGACGTGACGAATCACATTAAATGACGTGACGGACCACATTAAATGATATGACAGACCACGTTAAATGACGTGACGGACCACAATGAATGACATGGCAGGCCACTTGAATGACATAATGGACCATATTGAATGATGTGACAGACCACATTAAATCACGTGACGGACCACATTAAATGACGTGACAGACCACATTAAATGACGTGACGGACCACATTAAATGACGTGACGGACCACATTACATGATGTAACAGACCACAATAAATGATGTGACAGACCACATTAAACGACGTGACGGACCACATTACTTGATGTGACAGACCACAATGAATGACATGGCGGGCCATTGAATGAGGTGACGGACCGAAATAAATGATGTGACGGGCCTTGAGTTTGACACGAGCTCTAATACTAAAACCATAATAACTTTGGAATTATTGAAACAATAATGCTGTTTTCCATGTTGCTGCGAGTGTTTGCACAAGTGCAACATTAATGTACCGCCTCACCTTATGTTTTCCTATCAAATTCTTTAAATCATGTTGTGTTAGTTATGAGTGAAACAGTCATTGCTGCATTGGTCTTTGGCGGAACAATTGATTGTGATTGTACTTTTAAAGTGAAGGGCAAGAGTTCATCTGTGAAACTCTTCGACTGAACTCATTGAACCTGATTCAATTGTTCTCATGATCCTGGTTCCCTGGCTTCTATGTGAGCGTCCTCGCCGGAGGATACAAACCTGTGTATCCATCATCACCAAGTCAACCAACTGTAGCGCCATTACAAATGCAATCACCCTTGTGATCTGATGTCCACAGCCTTGAAGGAAAATAAATACATATGTCAGAGATGGGGCTGAAAAATAAAGCGTGAATAAGTCATGCACGGAAGGTTCATCAGATGGAACTAACTCTTCCAGCTGGCCTTGATGGCCTGAGGTGATTTGAGCTACATGTTACCGAATCATTTTGATCATACATGTCGATTAAGGTTTAGAACAAAAATCTTGTTCCCATCATACGCATGCGAACGAGAAGCAGGAGTTGTGGAGGCATTTGTGTTAGATACATGGCGAGCTCACTTTGTTTTTAACAGTCAGATAAAGGATACGTCCGTAGCATTGTATGGTCCTGCAGACCTGACAACTTTTCCGGATTCTCCAGAAGACTCCCGGATATTTGCTCTCGTCTTCCGATCGTGATGTTTTATGTGGATATCAAATATTGTAGCGTATTTTTCGGCCCATAGTGCGCACCGGATTATAAGGCGCACTGCCGATGAGCGGGTCTATTCAGGTCTATTTTCATACAAAAGGCGCATCGGATTATAAGGCGCATTAAAAGGAGTCATATCATTATATTAAAAAAATAAATAAAACACTGTCTTGTGGTCTACATAACATTTAATGGTGGTTCTTTGGTGAAAGTGTTGCATAGATTATGTTTCAGGATGCGCCGTTTTGTGGGCGGTCTTAACTAAGTGGCTCACTTCCGGCAGCGTCTTCTCCCCGTCATCTTTGTTGTAGCGGTGTAGCGTGCAAGGACGGGAGTGGAAGAAGTGTCAAAAGATGGAGCTAACTGTTTTAATGACATTCAGACTTTACTTAAATCAATAACGGAGCAGCATATCCTCATCCGTGGCTCAATAATGCAACATCAACGCCGGAAATGTGTCCCGGAACCCTCTAATAACTAAAGTTCCGTGGGTTAATTACGTAACCCCGCTACAGTTTTTAGCGCATTGATAACTGACAGACATAAGTAAGAACTTTACAGTACTTTATATTAGAAATGGTAACAGCGGAAGATGAATGCCACATAAGAAGGTAGAGAAAAATAAGAAGCTTATCGACTACGGTGTCGACACGTACTACAATGGCGGACGCGCGCGCATTTTCAGGACTAATGCAGATCCCACATACACATCAGCAGGTAGCTAATAGGTGCAATTGTGTGGTCCTTATACACACACCATAATAATACTCGTATGTTGAAGCACAGTACAATCCATCAAGCGGTGCGGCTTCATAGCTTATCGATGTCGTACTAAAAACATTTTGACAGATTTTTGAGTGCCGTGTGTAATGTTCTATATTCTCAATGGAACATCTAAAGTTTTGGTGTTGTTTACTGGCGTCAACATGCAGTTTACACTTATCTCTTATGTTTGCTGTCTACCGGTCACACTTATCATTACACCATGTAGCAAATAAAATTGCTTTGAGGTCGGTAAGCACAACCAGAATTATGCCGTACATTAGGCGCACCGGGTTATAAGGCACACTGTCGTCTTTTGAGAAAATTAAAGGATTTCAAGTGTGCCTCATAGTCCAAAATATATGGTAATCTTTGCCCACATGTCGAAAGCGTGATGAGGAGGTGGTCAATAAACAATCACTTCATTAAAATTCAAAACAAGCCAAAACAACATCTAAAACCGTCTCACTTGAAGTTCATACTTTCCGTTTTGTTTACCTCGGATTCACCAGTCTGGACACGTTCAATGACTCTCATGTTGTCGGAAAATACAACTGTAAAGCAGGGTGAAAGAAAATGGGTAATTTTGAAAATGCATATTTCCCTCCACCACGTTGTTAAATAAATGCCCATGTTCTCGGGAGGAGTTTTAACAAATGTCTGTTCACATAAAAACCTATTCACAGGCTTCCATTTGCATTTTGAAAAAAACAAAACATAACACATCTTTTCATCAACATAGTGATATTAGATCAATAATGTTGTAATACAATGTTGTGATACAATGTAATACATGTTGTAAATACAAATATTGGCAGCTTTGTAACTGTAAATGACATAATTGACGACAGGTGACTGGATTATTGGCATGTACATGTATGGTATTCTAGGGTGTTAAAAAGAAGATCAATGTACACCAAACCAAAACTGTGAACATAACTGCATTTGTCTGAAGTAGGGTTGTATGGTATACCGGTACTGATAAAATACCACAGTACTAATGCATTAAAAAAAGGTACTACACTGCCTTTGAAAAATACCAGTATTTTTTTCCATAAACATGATGGCGCATGTCACGAGTCAACACACGCACAGAGCACCTGCATGCGGAAACAGTGTGGAAAAAAAAGAGGGACATATTTTTGGTTTCAAACTAATGATTAAGGTGAAGCTACAGTAAAAACACGTAAGCGTTGCTCTGAAAGGGGTGCTTTAAAACATAGCTAGCAAGCTGCTAACGTTGGTCCACAGTGTTTTACCTACTTCTAAATCACTAATCCTCGTTTCCATGGCGACAAATAAAGTATGTTTCTTACAAGTAGCATCCCTGCAGAGCGAGGAATAGCTAAACATGCTTCACTACACACCGTGGAAGGATACAATATCTAGCTGCTAACAGCAAGCTAGCACTCCTGAATGTAAATGGGTGGATCTATGCAAGTATCAACTAACGATACCAACTACAACAGCCGTATATAGGCGATACTACAATGATTACATCAATATTTTTTTTATTATAAAAAGTTATTTTGTCATTCTTGTTATTGTTTTATAAACTCAGGAAATACATCCCTGGAGACGGGAATTTTAATTATGACCAATGTATGATCCTGTCACTACATGGTCCTGGATCGATACCCAAATTTGTAGTATCACCCAAAACTTATGTAAAGCATCCAAACAACTGAATAATAGGTGATTATTACATTTTAACAGAAGTGTAGATATGAACATGTTACAATCATGTTTGTTAAGTTTTTGTGCTGGTTGATTTTTTTTTCTCCACCATGTCAAGGGAAGGTTGTTTGGATTGGGTCATATAAGTGAATGCTGTGCTGTATTTCTTTATGAGTTCAATTTATGGTTGAGTTACTTTTGTTGGCCACCAGATGGTGACTAAACAGTAGCCATCAGAACACTGTCTATTGGTATATGGAATGACTACACTGCTCCCGGCCAAATTGATTATTGAGTTTGAGTTTGAGTTTGAGTTTATTTCGAACATGCAAGCATACAACATGATACATCACAATTTCCAGTTTCTCTTTTCAACATGTTCGAAAAGGAGTAGGAAGAAGCAGAGCTTATTTAATCCTACCCCTTTTCTTTACATAACAGTTGCTAAAACTTTTTGTTCACTTCCTGTTCTTAATTTATTCACAATAAACTCCATAAGTAATCACAATAAAAATAAATAAATAAATAATAGTAAGAATTTAATAATAATAATTGGTGAAGTAAGTCATATTTCATATGATGAGATAAGTAAGATTATTTTAAGAATGATTGAATGAATGGATGAAATAAATTGAGAATGTTTGTCATGGTTCTTCTTCTTTGTACTTTGTAAACACTTTAAGTTTGAAGAGTTTCTTGAAGTGGATCATATTAGTACATTGTTTGATTGCTTTGCTTAATCCATTCCATAATTTAATTCCACATACTGATATACTGAAGGTCTTAAGTGTTGTACGTGCAAACAAATGTTTTAAGTTACGTTTTTCTCTAAGATTATATTTCTCCTCTTTTTTTGAGAAGAATTGTTGTATATTCTTGGGTAGCAGGTTATAGTTTGCTTTGTGCATAATTTTAGCTGTTTGCAAATTCACTATGTCGTGGAATTTCAGTATCTTTGATTCAATAAATAAAGGGTTAGTATGTTCTCTATATCCAACATTATGTATTATTCTAACTGATCTTTTTTGTAACACCGTTAATGAATGAAGTGTACTTTTGTAATTATTTCCCCATATTTCTACACAGTAGCTCAGATATGGTAACACTAGTGAGCAGTAGAGAATATGAAGGGATTTTTGGTCTAGAACATGTTTTGCTTTATTCATTATTGACGTGTTTCTTGCAACTTTATGTTGTATATTTTTTACGTGAGATTTCCAGTTCAATTTATCATCAATCATTATACCTAGAAATTTGGTTTCATTTACTCTTTCAATTTCTATTCCGTCTATTTGTATTTGTGTTTGACTTTCTCTTCTACTATTACCAAATAGCATTATTTTAGTTTTACTAAGATTCAACGATAGTCTGTTTTTGTCAAACCATCTTTTTAATTTGTTAATTTCTTCTGTTATTATTTGTATTATCTCCTGTGTGTTCTCTCCTGAACAAAACGCTGTTGTATCATCCGCAAATAATACTAACTTTAAATATTTTGTAACTTTACAAATGTCATTTATATAGAGATTGAATAATTTAGGTCCTAGTATTGATCCCTGAGGTACACCACAGGATATATTTAGCGTTGTAGACGTGTGTTCGCCTAGCTTCACGTATTGTTTTCTGTTCGTTAGATAACTTCTTATCCAGTTTAAGACTAACCCTCTGATGCCATATCGTTCTAGTTTTTTGATTAAAATATTGTGATTAATTGTGTCAAATGCTTTAGTTAGATCCATAAAAACCGCTGCCGCACATTTTTTACTATCTATTGCATTGGTAATTTCTTCTGTAATTTCAATTAAAGCCATTGAAGTTGAAACATTAGCTCTGTATCCATATTGGTTCTCTTCGAGTATTCTATTTTTATTTATGAAACTTTCTAATCTGTTATTGAACAGTTTTTCAATGATTTTAGAAAATTGTGGAAGTAGAGAAACAGGTCTATAATTTGTAAATTGATGTTTGTCACCAGTCTTATAAATTGGTGCAACTTTAGCTATTTTCATTTTGTTTGGAAATGTACCTGTTTGAAATGATAGGTTACCAATATACATTAATGGTCCTGAGATCTCTTCGATAACCTTTTTTATCGTTTCCATATCAATTCCGTTACAATCAGTTGAAGTCTTAGATTTACATTTTTTCACGATTGTAACTATTTCCTCCTGTGTCACATTACTGAGGAACATGGAGTTGGGATTTCGCTCTATGGTATCATTATAGTCCTCAATTGGAACTGGGTCTGGAATCCTTTCTTCCAATTTTGGTCCAATATTTACAAAATAATTATCGAAGCTTTCAACTACTTCCTTTATGTTGTCATTTTTTTTATTTTCATCTAAAAAGTATTGAGGGTAGTCCCTCTTAGTTCCATTTTTAATAATGCTATTGAGGATGCCCCATGTTGCTCTCATATTATTTTTGTTCCTGTCCAATAATTCACTGTAATATTCTTTTCTACATGATCGTAGTATGTCTGTTAACTTGTTTTTATACTTGTTGTACTTAATTTCTGCCTCTATAGTTTTTTGTGCTATAAATGTTCTATATAGTGTATTCTTCTTCTTACAAGCATTTTTTAATCCTTTCGTCATCCATGGTTGATTATTCTTTCTCTGCTTGTTACTGAGTTGTATCCATGGACAATGTTTGTCATAAAGTATTATGAACTTGTTTAAGAAATGTTCATATGCTTCATCAACCTCTTTTTCATTATACACATTGTCCCAATCTTGCTTTTGTAGTTCAATTTTGAAGGCGGTCATCCTCTTCTCTGTGCATAGTCTTCGAAATGTCCTTTTGTCTTCCATGTTCTTCTTGTAGTTTCCATCATATATTGTAAAAACTGGCAGATGATCACTAACGTCGGTTATAAGTAGACCACTTGTAGTGTTATTATCAAAATCATTGGTAAAAATATTATCAATAAGCGTGGCACAGTGTGCTGTGATTCTGCTTGGCTTTGTGATTTTAGGATATAGACTGATGCTGTACATTGTATCAATGAAGTCATCAATAGACTTTTGCTTGTTGGGGTTCAATAAGTCAATATTAAAGTCACCACATAAGAACATTATTCTTTGATCATTGTCCATGTAAGTTGCCTTGATCCATTCTTCAAATGTTTCTATACTTGATTTAGGTGATCTATATATACAACTGATGAATATGTTTTTGCTTTTTTCCTGACATATTTCAATGGTTATACATTCTAAGATATTATCTATGGCAAATGACATGTTTTTTACCACTTTGTAGTTCAGGTTCTTCATCACGTACACAGCTACTCCTCCTCCATTTTTGTTGGACTCCTCCTCCATTTTGTCCATTATTGAACTTGTGCCGTAGCGCGGGCCAATTTGAAGACACCGGCGAGGCCGCACTTTGCCCGGGGGCCAGAGTTTGGACACCCCTGGTTTAATCTATTGTAAGACATTTTTTGTGGTCCCCTTTATTTTGAAAACTGTTATAGTATCAACCAGTGTTGTCCCGATACCAATAATTTGGTACCGGTACCAAAATTATTTTAATACTTTTCGGTACTTTTCTAAATAAAGGGGAGCACAAAAAATTGCATTGTTGGCTTTATTTTAACCAAAAATCTTATGGTGTGTTAAAAATATGTTTCTTATTGCAAGTTTGTCCTTAAATAAAATAGTGAACATATAAAACAACTTGTCTTTTAGTAGTAGGTAAACAAACAAAGGCTCCTAATTAGTCTGCTGACATATGCAGTAAAATATTGTGTCATTTATCATTCTATTATTTTGTCATAATTATTAAGGACAAGCGGTAGAAAATTAATTATTAATCTACTTGATCATTTACTGTTAATATATGCTTTTAACATGTTCTATCTACACTTCTGTTAAAATGTAATAATCACTTATTCTTCTCTTGTTTGATACTTTACATTAGTTTTGGATGATACCACAAATTTGGGTATCAATCCGATACCAAGTAGTTACAGGATCATACATTGGTCATATTGAAAGTCCTCATGTGTCCAGGGACATATTTCCTGAGTTTATAAACGCAATATATATATTAGTAGTATCGACTAGATACACTACTGTACTTGATATCATTACAGTGGTTGTTAGGTGTAGATCCATCAATGGCGTTTGTTTACATTTTTACGCCGGTGAGCTACGGTGTTTATGATACTTGTAAGAAACATACTTTATTTGTTGCCATGGAGGCGAGGATTGGTGATTTAGTAGTAGCTAAAACACTGCAGACTGGGGCTGGACTAGCTAGCCATGTCCTAAAGGACCTCTTCTGGTGGGCGTTTCAGTGTTATAACTTCACCTTTATCGTTAGTTTTTAAGCCAAAATGGGTCTGTTCTCCCTTCTCTGTCTACACACTGTGTCTGCTTGTAAGTACTCTGTGATTGTGCGCTGCCGAATATGCTCTTCTGCTCGTAAACCAGCAATGACAAAATGTGACGATGACGGGGGGCATGTGGGGGTTGGCAGACCGGTACTTTTCAGAGGCGATATAGTACCCGAACATGATTCATTAGTATCGCGGTACTATACTAATACCGGTATACCGCTCAACCCTAGTATCAACATTCATTTTGGTATTTATTGGTATTGGTATCGGAACAACCCCAGTCTGAAGTAGTTTAAACTTTCCAACTGTATATAAAAGATCAGAAAAGTTTGGGATTGACTTTGCTGAAAAATAGGTACACGCAAGAATATAGCATGTAAAATCTTTGTTTCCCAAGTACATCCTAAGCAACATCTGCAACATAGCAGCTGCACAATGTAATATCAATCCCCAAACATATAAACAGTCCAGATGAAGCACCTAACACACCTTTTAATTCCACTCAAACAATGTTACAACGTAGCAACAACACTCAAAAGGGGCCGCTTCATAATTTAGAAACTGTTAGGCGGGCGACATCTAAATGTTTAAAAGTCAAGTGAAGGAAGGCGGCAGTTAGACCTGAAGTTATGTCCTCCAGGGGAACTTTACAAAGATCGTCTGGTAGATTTATGACCACTTACCTTGGAGCCTGAGTCGATATTCATAAACATGGCTTCAAACAAAGCCCCTCATCCACTAGGCCTGCTTGTAAATAAATACAGATATGCCTCTTATACAGACAGCCGCAATCTAAAATATTACTACCAGCATAATTTTACCACATACATTAATATTTTACAGCACATTGTATTTTACCGCATTGAAGCTCAAACGTTCATGGCCGCCCCAAGGATTTTATTCCTTGGAAGTTATTAGACAAGACTTATGGGGGGTCCGCAATACGAATGGCTTGATTTTCTACTAGACTGTTTCATAGATAATATTTTGACAAAATTAATAGTCTTGACTTATGAAGACATAACACTAATAAATCGCTTGCTTCTTGAGACCTGCTAAAGACGTAGACAACAACACATTTGGTGCAAGCGTTACTTTCCATCACTCGCTATGACATGTCGTGTTTTTGCTTGAGCAATTCATACATATGTCAATAGATTAATGGCTGCGTTTACCGTAGTTAGCATGGTAATTTCCTATAAAATCTCATTTGAAGTGTTGTTTTGCATCGAAACAAGTGACACCCAACCTGTACGGTGCTTGCCTCATTATGTCGGGGATAAACTGTAACATCTGCATGTATGCGTTTGAATCCGTGTGTGTGCATATGGCGGTATAGTGATTTAAGTGCTTTTAGTGTCAAAACAACTCTAATGAGCATGGCGCAATAATTATCAGCCATTTTGCTCTCACTTAGGTTAATTGAGGCTGTATATTACAGTTAATACCACTGTCTACCGTCAATGTTTTTGCCTTTACCAAAATATGTGATGACTTTTCATCTGCACATGTCAGTGCTTTAATACTTTCCAATCCACCGTACTTATGACGTTGTTGAAGCGACTCCAGATGGGGATCATTGGCGATAGCCTGTTCTGTGTATTTGTTACCAATGCAAACAAGCATTGTTCACATTAGTAGGAAACTTAGACTTAGACAAACTTTACTGATCCACAACGGAAATTGTTCCACACAGTAGCTCAGTTACAAAGGATGGAAAGTGTAAGGATGGAAAGGATAATGCAGGTATAAAGTAAACTAAAAATGTACCGTAGTAGCAATATCAATCAATCAATCAATCAATGTTTATTTATATAGCCCTAAATCACAAGTGTCTCAAAGAATATAACATATATGTAATATTGACATATTATATATACAGTATATAGTATAAACTGATATATTATATTATATTTGTATATAATATATACAATATATACAATATATACATTTTTTTTTTAAATAAAATAAAAAGTGCAGCATAAAATAAAAAGTAGAACCAGCAGAAAATATACATTATAAACAAAGAGAGTATTGTGGCAAATGCAAGAAACACAGCGTTGTTTCTTTGAGGTCTTAATTGTAAGACTGCCAACATAAGAATGCACAATAAAACACAATATGCACTTTTATAGTGTGCCCAAGAAGGTACATAAAACCACACCCATTCTGCTGAGTGTGAGCATGGTCCTAGTGCCCGCCACAGTATATTACTTTATTTAATCATAGTACTCGGTAAAAGGTTTATTTTTAAGGCCAAAAATAGATATTCACTTCGTACTACTTTATTTAAAACATTTATTCAGCATGTTTTAACTTTAGAAAGTTACATGGTTGAAACCGATAATGATGCCAAAAAACATCAAAATAGATGGGAAGTTCTCAAATGCTTATTTTGAAAATGTTATTTTGTTTATAGATCATATGCAATCTGTTGTTGTGTTCCCTAATTTGAGTTTACATAAATGAAGGTGTGTGTTGCTGAGCCCGACCTGAACATAATCTGGACTGGACCTGGTTTTAAGAACCCTTTAAACAATCGAATTTCATTGTCACCCCCCCTCTCAGTAAGCTGTGGAGTCCCCCAAGGCAGTATATTAGGGCCTTTACTGTTCCTAATATACATAAACGACATGTCATCAGCATGCGACTGTGAATTGTTCCTGTTTGCGGATGACTCTGCCCTGCTGGTATCTGGCAAGGACAAATCACAGGTGGAAAAAAATCCCGAGTGCCGAACTCTGTAGAATGTGCACCTGGCTCGCTGACAATAAGCTATCCATACACTTGGGTAAAACGGAATCCATCCTACTTGGGTCCCAAATCAACCTTAAGAAAGTCAGTGACTTCACTATTAAAGTGGGTGACATTGCTATCACCAGGGAAGATGAGGTCACCTACCTAGGTTCCATTCTAGAGGCTAATCTTTCCTGTGATAAAATGGCAACCAAGGTAATCGAAAAGGTCAACCAACGAACAAGATTTCTCTACAGAATCTCCTCTCTGGTCAACAAAAGCACCATGAAGATTCTAGCGGGAAATCTCATTCAATCCTTTTTCGACTACGCATGCACCTCCTGGTACCCTAGCACCTCCAAACCCTCAAATCAAGACTCCAAACATCCCAGAACAAGCTGGTTAGGTTACTTCTAGACCTCCACCCCAGATCACACTTCACTCCTACCCACTTGTCCAAAGTGGGCTGGCTCAGGGTGGAGGACACCTACGTATTGTAGGAACCAGAATATTAATAACAGAAGGAAACACTTTTGTGTGAATGAGTGTGAACGAGTGAGAATGAGTGTAAATGTGGGTGAGTGGAGGGAGGTTGGGAGGGTTTTTGGGTTGGTGCACTAACTGTAAGTGTATCTTTTGTTTATTATGTTGATTTAATAAAATAAAATTAAAAATAAAAAAAACAAAGAGAAGCGGTCAGGTAATAGACATATATAATCTATTGCTGTATGGCGAGTGATTATACAGCTGGAAAGGGAACATAATTAATCCTGACCATAAGTGTTTATGATATACATAGATATTGTTTAGAGACTGTAGTGTCACAATCATAGCCTCATAGAACCGATTAAAGATCTTTCCTTTCTGTTCAAGTTCGCTCAGCACTTTTGTCTAAGTTGTCTATCATGTTTTTTTTCACTCTCCTTTTCTCACTTTGCTTCGTGTATTTGGAGGGCTTTGTAAAATTCCCGTCTTATCCAGGTGAGTAGAAGTTGATCCCCAGGCCTTTTGCTCTTGTCAGGAATCTCTGAGGCTATTGGGCTCTCTCGGGGCCTCGTTTCACACACCAAATTGATGTCTCCGGCTGGAAATGACACTTTCAGCAGGATTTGCCATTCTAAACCACCTCAAGCTCATGTGATCTCACCCATTCACTCTCGGAGGGATTGCCTTCAAATGCGTTGCGGCTTCAAAAGCCAATGAACGTATGATGCGCCAATGTGAATATCCGACAAGGGAAAAATAAGACGAGGTATTTCCAAAATAACGGAAATGAAGAACAACATTCATAAATAATTAGGTAGGGCCCTATGATTGACGTTAATGGAATCGCAGACGGAATCACGGAATTGGCCGACAAAAACGGACCCTACTTTTAAACAAAGAAAGTCACGGAATTACCGTATTTTTCGGACCATAGGACCATTTTCCCAGCGTCTTCTCCCCATCATCTTTGTTGTAGCGGTGTAGCGTGAAAGGACGGGTGAGGAAGAAGTGTCAAAAGATGGAGCTAACTGTTTTAATGACATTCACACTTTACATAAATCAATACCGGAGCAGCATCTCCTCATCCGTGGCTCAATAATGCAACATCAACGCTGGAAATGTGTGCCATGAAAAACCGTCCGACCGGAACCCTCAGTTTTGAGCGCTTTGATAGCCAGTCTACTGACAGATATAAGTAAGAACTTTACGCTACTTTATATTAAAAATGGCAACAGCAGAGGATGAATGTCCCATAAAAAGACGATGGAGAAAAAGAAGTAGTTTATCGACTACGTCGTCATCACGGACTACAATGGTGGACGCGCGCACATTTTCAGGACTTATGCAGATCCCAAATACACATCAGCAGGTACCAGAGGGTAAGAAACGTTGGTTTTGCATAATGTTGCAAAACAAAATGTCTGCTAATAGGTGCCATTTTGCGGTTCTTATACACACACCATAATAATACTCGTACATTTATTGCACCAACAATCCATCAAGCTGTGCGGCTTCATAGCTTACCGAAGTCGTACTAAAAACATTTTGATAGATTTTTGAGCGCCGTTCGTAATGTTCTATATTGTCAATGGAACTTTTAAAGTTTTGGTGTTGTTTACACCTATCTCTTATGTATGACTGCCATCTAGTGGTTACACCTATCATTACACCATGTACCAAATAAAATTGCTTTGAGGTCGGTAAGCACAACCAGAATTATGCCGTGCATTAGGTTATAAGGCGCACTGTCGATTTTTGAGAAAATTGAAGGATTTTAAGTGCGCCTTATAGTCCGATAAATACGATAGACGTAATGTTACTAAATTGCTGTCATCGTGAAGAGAAGGAACACTGGTCTGGGGAAATCAAAAAATTACTCATAAACACTCATCCGCTAGCTCCAAAACCAGCACTCTTGCTGGTTACCCCACAGAAAAAACACTGTGCTAATGCTAATGCAACCACTGATGCTAGGACTGCAGCATCTTAAACATTTTCTTTGGTAAGTTAATGATAAAATGACAGCTTCAAATACTATAGTTCGAACAAAAGTGTTAAAACAATAACTGATACATCCTTGTGAACTTACATTGTTATGCTTTGCCTTGAATACTGGTTTTCGAGTTGTGCATACTCTCTCTAAACACGGCCCTGACCAGCGGTACACGTACTACAGTGTGAGAATCCCTGGTTTAGCATGTACATTTGGTTATAGCATCGTTAATGGACAACATGTTTCAAAATGGCCCCCCACAACCTCTCACTAATAAAGGTTTGGACACCCAAAACATTTTTTTTTTACAAAAAATAAAACATTTGGAAACATTTCAATCGTAATTTTATAGGGCACTAAATTAATTGCATCATGGAGTGCAACGGAGGGCAAAGCGTGAAAAAAAGATTAACGTCAGTCCAAAAGCTATATGACAGTTTTTCAAATGTTCTTGTAATCAGATCATATTTTCGGTACATACGTTGGAATTTTTTACCTGACATGTTTCGACTGTCATCTGCAGTCTTCTTCAGAAGGGTCACCTGACCACTGTGACGTGTTGCCTCTGTTCTTATAGGCTTTTATTTACTTATGTCTTCTGTGTATTTAGTTTATTTTTTCATGTTTCATGACACATTATCTGTATGTAATATTGGCTGCATTTCTGATAGTTGTTTGTGTGCCATGTTGTTCCAAACCACAGCAAACGTTACCAAGCTTGCAAAGATTGTAATTGTGTTTCCTTTAACTTGGACACACACAGCTATACCTTTGGCCATTATAAGCCAATCATTTCCAGGAGTTATCTCACCTTCTGAGAAGTTTTACTAATGTTTTCCAATGTTGTAAAAATGTGTAGAATAAATATTATATTTCAACATTTCTGTCAATGAAGACTTGCGGTGGCACAGGGGTTAGTGCATGTGCCTCACAATACGAAGGTCCTGAGTAGTCCTGAGTTAAATCCCGGGCTCGGGATCTTTCTGTGTGGAGTTTGCATGTTCTGCCCGTGGCCGGGTACTCCAGCTTCCTCCCACCGCCAAAAACATGCACCTGGGGATTGGTTGGTTGGCAACACTAAATTGGCCCTAGTGTGTGAATGTGAGTGTGAATGTTGTCTGTCTATCTGTGTTGGCGCTGCGATGAGGTGGCGACTTGTACCCTGCCTACCGCTCGAATGCAGCTGGGACAGGCTCCAGCACCCCCCGCGACCCCAAAAGGGACAAGCGGTAGAAAAAATGGATGGATGGATGGATGGATTTCTGTCAGTGAAGATTTGCGTCAGCCTGTGACACATAGTCATTTTGATAGTAGGGTAATATAGCTAATTAGCTACTTACATCATGCGTTGCCATCATTATAACACTAAAATAAGTTTTTTAATTTTTTGCGGCTCCAGACAGATTGCTTTTTTGTATTTGTGGTCCAATATGGCTCTTTCAACATTTTGGGTTGCCGACCCCTGCCCTAATGTATGGTAAGGTTACGACCTCTTCGTTCTTTATTTCAGGTTTTTCTTTGGGTTTCTTCTTTGTTCTCGTTTCCTTGTTTTTTACTTGTTGTTCCCCGAAAATATGGTCTGATTACAAGAACATTTGAAAAAGTATATGAATAAGAAGACATAATGAACCTTTTTGAGCATGACAGAGTACAGTTCTGGCAACATCATGCTTATGAGTTTGTCCAGAACAAATCCGAATTGGCGGTTTTCCCCCAAAACTTTTTCATGCTTGCTGGGTAAGCTGAAGATGAAGAGAAATTTCACCTTTTAGCAAGAACAAGACCCTATGCGTGCATCTGCTTCAGCAACAGAATTACAGTACAGGGCAAATGTTTGGACACACCTTCTCATTCAATGGGTTTTCTTCATTTCCATGACTATTTACATTGTAGATTGTCACTAAAGGCATCAAAACTATGAATGAACACATGTGGAGTTATGTACTTAACAGAAAAGGTGAAATAACTGAAAACATGTTTTATATTCAAGTTTCTTCAAAATAGCCACCCTTTGCTCTGATTACTTTTTCGCACACTCTTGGCATTCTCTCGATGAGCTTCAAGCACACCTGTGAAGTGAAAACCATTTCAGGTGACTACCTCTTGAAGTTCACCGAGAGAATGCCAAGAGTGTGCAAAGCAGTAATCAGAGCAAATGGTGGCTATTTTGAAGAAACTAGAATATAAAACAAGTTTACCTTTTTTTGTTAAGTACATAACTCCACATGTGTTCATTCATAGTTTTGATGCTTTCAGTGACAATCTACAATGCAAATAGTCATGAAATAAAGAAAACACATTGGATGAGAAGGTCTGTCCAAACTTTTGGCCTGTACTATATATGTACACATTTTTAGAACCCAGACTTAAACCCAATTGAAAATCTGACATGTACACACTTTGCATTCCCGATGCATTTCTTCGACAGCAGCTAAACAAGGGACCTTTCCCAAGTACTTGAGGTGATCAGTTAAATGGCTTACAGTATTTTGAGGTTGGAAAACCCTGATTTGTGTCCATTCAGCGCCTCATTTACTGTAAGAAGAGGAGCACTGTGACCACGTTGCCTGTCTGGAGGACTAACCATGATATAATCTGACACTGGAGGAGGAGGAGGAGAATGAAGCAAAAGGTGTGACCAAGAATCCCTCCCGCGACTTATTTTCAACCCCAAGTCTTTTTGGGCTTGCACATTTCTCCGAGGGGTCTCTACACACTGGCATAATGGATAAGGGTGAGGGTGTGAAAAGAGCACCTTAAGGCTCCACATTCAACTCGCCCAATCTCTCCCACACACACCCTTGAGCTGTGAAGACGCTCTTTCTTCGCCCCGCTAACATGGGCGCCTTGTAATAGGCTCTAATTTATAGCAAGGTGTTGGGGTCTTTCTGTATGGGTTAGGGGGGATGAGAGAGAGAGAGAGAGAGAGAGAGAGAGAGAGAGAGAGAGAGAGAGAGAGAGAGAGAGAGAGAGAGAGAGAGAGAGAGAGATAGAGAGAGAGAGAGAGATTATATGTATGTATGTGTGGTAGAGCGGGGGAGGAGGAGACGGTGTGGAGCGGTCCAGGGTCTGTACGTAATGACTCATTAATTTCCAAGCCGTTTTGTGGCAGTTGGCTCATTACTGGCTTGCAGAGGAGCCGGAACAAAGCTCCGGGTAGGTAGGAGGTGAGCTTAAATAGTTGGGGCTCAACACTTCCCAACAAAAGGAGGACGAGAGCGCTGAATGCCACTTGGAACAGATGCAGTAAAAAAAAGAAAAAAAAGTGGCAGATGCAAATTGCTGAAGTCTTCCTTCAAGCACTTTTTCTTTCTTCGTTTTGTCAGAATGCACCCTGAGAGTCTAATTAGTTAGCGAGGAGGATAGGGCCACGTCATTGTCACACGCATATGTTCCGCCGTCCCCAGTGGAACCTGTTCACCGCCACACTTTAATTAATTTGATTTTTATTACCCTATAGAAAATGAACTCAACATTTCAATGCTTTCAACCAGTATTATATATATTATAAAACTGGATAAAACCACATGAAGATGACACCCTCAGGTAATTAATTATGTTTTTAATCTTGTGTTCCATGCTCTTGTCCCCCACAGGCACAATGATTGTGGACAAATTGGCAGCGGTTCTGATGAGAATGTGATCATCCCTCGCTTTGTGGAGGGTTTGGACCACGTGTCTAAGGTCACCTGTGGGGCCAACCACAGTCTGGCATTGGCAGGTACAGTAATGAAGTGTGCAAATATGATGAAAACACACTCTTATGTATTGATTTAAAAAGGTAGTGCTTAAATTGCCATTTGATGATGTCGGCACTTTTAATTGTACCGGTTTTTATGCTGCATCTTTATTGCATGCATATTTAAAGTCTTACAATTCAGTGTGATACATTCATTCATACATGTTTTTACTTGTGCCCCACCATGAATACATTTAAAGCAGCTCCATAAAACAAACAAAAACAATATTCAATTAAAGAAAAAATATATGTTTCTGATTCAGAAAGGTAATAAGTAAATTTTGAAAGGAAAAAATATACATATTTTATTTTATATGCCACACTTTACGGGCTATAGAGCACACTAGTATTCAAGCCGCACACACCAAACTTTAGAAGAAATACATATTTTTACATATATTAGCCGCTCCGGACCATAAGTCGCAGATATATAGCGGTACGGAATATTTTGTAAATGTTTATTTACACACCCTAAAGCAGAACTAAGCAACTTTTTAACCTTCATAAATATTTTTTTATAACGTTTGGGATGATACATGGACTTACAACTAGTTGAATGACACCTCTGTCATGGCCTGAGGGGTCTGTATCACTTTTACTGACAAACAAAATAGTACAAATGTGCTGAATTGCTGTACGCCATATGTCACTCCCCATTTCCCATTCATTAAAAAAATGGAAGTCGATGTGAATGCCCACGTGCCGCCAGGAAAACTAAAAGAAGAAGAAGATCTATGTGCAATTACTGCTTCCATGGCTGAAGCTCCAAAACAACCAAAGAAATGAAAAGTTTTGTCTGAAGAGACAAAAAAAGAAAAACTGAGCTTTCCCGGATAAAGAGACAGTCAAGATCGACATTGTCCCGGCTTTCAATTGCTGGCGTGAGCTCAAAGACGAGGAATTTCAGGCCATGGCTCTTTTCCTGTTAAACTAGTGAGTGACTTTTTGTGTTTAAATCAAAATGATAATGCTATCGTCATCTATCGAAAATTAAATAGCCACACGCTTGATAGTTTCACTACTACTTCCTTCGAAAAAATGTCCCGCTGGTCTTTTATTTGCTTCGAACCTGCATCCGCCCTGATACATTCTTGGTAGTAATGTCATGGGAAATGTGGTCTTCTATTGGCAAAACACTACCGCTTTGGTCCACTGGTGCCGCCAAAATCCACCAAAACCAAAAGTGGGGCTTTAAATGTTTCCAAACAATGTCTGTAACACGGCAGTAAAACAGCTGATCAGACAAAACAGAAGTCATAGCCATGGACACACTAGCTATGGAAGCTAGCTCTCTAATCAGCTAAACAGACTCAATAACTCCACGGTGACGTAAATTTACAAAACTGAAACAATACAAAAAAAATGCCATTGTTAGTTAAAAACACTAACACGGACACTTGCAAAAGTGTTAGCATATATGCTAATGATAACGTGAGCTGGATAACATTATGATAGCATGTACAAATATGCATGAAAACACTACTTCATATATCACACTTGGGACGGTTTAGTCAGTATGAAGTGTTGTTGTTATATTGTGAAACTAACAAACGTTGCTTGGAGTTATAAATGAAGAATCCGTTCAAGTAGAAATGCTATGGATGAATACTTCCAGTTCAAGGAACGAAACAGGAAATGCATTGTCAAACCGCAGCACCTGCAGTGAGCGAACTTGTTCAAAAGATGGCGCCATAGCACAAACAATAACACACTTTTTCAGTGTCTCAGTGGGTGTTGAAAACATTTTTTTTAATACACAACCTAATGGCTGTTAGCGAAGAAAAATCCATTAATTCGCCGCATAGTTTTATGAGCTGCAGGATCAAAGCGTAGGAAAAAATTTGCGGCCTATAGTCAAGAAATTATGGTATACTTCTCCTTCCAGGTGATATATGTGAATCATGTTCAAAAACAAGCAATACGTTTCCGTAGCGAGTGCAGAGAGCAGCGGACCAGCCCAGGAGTCTAAAGTTGATATCAATGTTCGTTTCCACAGTTTGGTGACTATACGCCTGTAAGTAGAAATACATTTGCTGTTTCATATCAAATTTGTTCTGTTAAAATCTAACATTTTCCCAAGTGCTATCCCTGATCTGGTTTCTCTTGCCCCCTACTGCAAACCAGTGGTAAATAACCTGGGTGTTAATTTGGACAACGATCTGTTGTTAAGGGATTGTTTCAGCTGGACCTTCTGGCTGAAGTAGAAAAGTGTAAACACTGTGTCAGCAAGCAGGACCTTGATGCTTTTATCAGTTCTCGCCTTGACTACTGTACTTGACATTTTACTGTAATTAAAATGAATTACTGTAACTGTAGTTGACAACTGTTAATCTCAACCAGTCATCTCTAAATGGTCTTTAACTGGTACAAAATACTGCAGCTCGACTTTTGATTAACACTGGACAACAGAGCCAAATCTCTCCAGTTCAGTGTTTTCTCCACTGGCTTCCAGTCCGTTTTAGAGTTGATTTTAAAAGTTTGATATTTGTTTTTAAGGCAGTTCACGGTACTTCCCCGTCTTATTTGTCTAAGTTCTTAAACATCCAATCCCCAGTCAAGCTTAACAGTCTGCCTTCCAAAAGCAGCTAGAGGTTCCAAGGTCCAAATATAAACAGTGAGGTGATCAGTCTTTCGCCTTAGCTGGTCCCTTGCAGACTTTGGAACACGTTACCAGCAGAACTACGGACCATCACAGATTGACATATATTAAGGTCTAAACTTAAAGGCGACCTATTATGCAAAAATAACTTTTCTTACCTATTGGTACCTGTTTTTGTGTGTTTGGTACCTGCATAAGTCACGGAAATTAGAAGTAAAACCATGGAGGCATGACAGAGATATTTATAAAACAATGTTGCCTTCCTTAAAACTCTGTTTGGAATTTGCCCCATTTGTGACATTTTTCAGCGGATATCTCCACATGTGGGAATTACCCTTAGGGCTTTCTGCGAGTCCTCCATTGTCAATAAGCTCTTTTTTTCTCTATCCTCTTGTTGTGGTGCAGACTGGCTCGTATATGCACATACATCCTCCGCTGTTGCCATTTCTAATAGAAAGTAGCGTATAGTTCAAATACATATCTGTTAGTAGATTCGCTATGGAAGCGCTGGAAACTACAACACAGATGGCAAGAAGAAGACACGGTCACATAAATAAGGCCGCCCACAAAATGGCGCATTCTGAAGAGACGGGCTTGACAACCATCTGTAAAACATAATCTATGCAACATTTTGACCGAAAAACCACCATTACATGTTATGTAGACCACAAGGAAGTGGTTATATATTAATACATATATTAACTTGAAGCTGCATTTTGGTACTTAAGATTATAGCGACACTTTTTCATTAATTTTAACTTAATATTTAATGTTTTGTATTGTTTTATTATTTTTATCATGTGCTCTTGTTTTATGCTCTGTCTTTCTTGCACTGTTGTCCAGCTTTTTGGTTCAGCTATAGCTGATGTAAAGGGCTTTATAAATATAGTTTGATTAAATAAATGATTGATTAATCTAATTTGGTAAATGTTTGCACAAGTTGAAAACAATCACAATGAAAATTATTTTAGCCTGTCGATGGAATTTTCCATTGTATGTTAGCGTTATGATAGCAGCATAAGAGACAATCTTTATCCTTTATGAATTCAGTGGGTTTGTTTTAGTTGGTATTGAACTGTATTGCTGATTTAACACACACATGTGCACTTAATGTGTATGTTCATGTACTTTCCTTTATACATATGTATATATGTGTATATATATATACATATATATATATATATACATATATATATATATATATATATATATATATATATATATATATATATATATATATATATATATATATATATATGTATATATATATATATATATATATATATATATATATATATATATATATATATATATATATATATATATATATGTATATATATATATATATATATATATATATATATATATATATATATATATATATATGTGTATATATATATATATATATATATATATATATATATATATATATATTTATATATATATCCATCTATATCTATATCTATATCTCTATATCTATATGTATATATAATTATCTATATCTATCTATATCTATCTGTATCTCGCTATATCTCTATTTATATCTATATCTAGATAGATATCTATATCTATATCTAGATAGACATCTAGATAGATGTCTATATCTAGATAGATATCCAGATGTCTATATCTACTTAGATATCCAGATATCTATCTAGATAGATATCTATATGTAAAAAGATAGATATATATATAAATAAACTATACATCTATTCATATCTATAGATATCTATAGATATATCTATAGATATCTATATATATCTATATATATATATATATATAGATATCTATATATATCTATAGATATATATCGATAAAAATTCCTAGTTTGTGAACCCGTTCTCAAACAATGGCAATAAAACTATTCTGATTCTGATTCTGATATATATATATATATATATATATATATATATATATATATATATATATATATATATATATATATATATATATATATATATATATATATATATATATATATATATATATATATATATATATATATATATATGTATATATATATATATATATATATATATATATATATATATATATATATATATATATATATGTATAT
>NC_084736.1:53183448-53223448 GCF_033978785.1 Entelurus aequoreus
CCTGACTTCATTTTTATTTAAAAAAAACACCACATTGTTTTATTATTTTTTGTTTTGTAGGTTAAAATGTTTCATATATTGTGAACCTATGTTAACAATGCTGATCAATTAGATAATTTTTTTGTATTATTAATTAAGTTTATTTAATTGCATTTATAAGTACCAAATTGTTCAAGTGGGTCCAAAATTAGTCATAGTATAAATACGAATTAATTGTTTTTTTATTTCAGGCAAATTGATGCTCTTTAAATGTGTTCTGTTACAGACCAAAAAAACATGTTAATAAAGTTATTGTTTGTTAAATTGATATATATTTATTTCCTTCTCTTTTTTTGTTTTCATTAATGTTAATAAGGATCCAATGTCATGCAGAGGTGTACTTATAACAATATTTTTTAAACAAATAACACTAACTATAGTGTTTTATTTTTCCATAGTGGGCGGTTTAACAAAACATACTTGAGAAGCACCGCTCTATACAAAAGTAGCACTACAGTGTTTTCAGGAATTTTCTTCAAAAATGTTTGTTTTGAACTGAACTCGGGGGCCGGTATGGTGTCATAATTACCCCCAGCCGCCGGTTGAATAGCCTTACCAAACTCTTTTTTTTGTCGTTAGAATCATTACTCCCTTCTGCTGTCATGCAACGTATAGATCAGGGGTGTCAAACTCGTTTTTAGTGAGCGCCCCATTCTAGTTATGGCTACCCTGGAGAGGGCCGCTTGTAACGGTAAATATTTATAAATATACATATATAATAGCCTCGTTTGCATAGGCAGTTGTGTTTATTTACCAACAGATTGATGGCTAACTTGCTTTGAAATTGTAAGTCAAGGTGACTAGAAAATATTTATGTATTTATTTTTGATAACCCCACAAAAAAAAAATGCTTAGAATATTTTGTTGCATGACAGATAATAACTTTTACAAGATATGGGGTGCTCAAAAAAATGTATTCCCCTTTAAATCTCAATTTTTATTTATTCTACTTCTAAATCTATTAGGACGTGTTGGCGACAAACCCCAATATGCAGAGATGGCAGGCTTGATGCAGGAAAACATTACTTTTAATGTCAAAAATGAAACGCCGAAAAACAGGACTCAGAAACCAGGAAAGAGGCAAACTGGAAACGGCTAACAGGAACCAGCAAACAGGATACCAGGAAACAAGGAGAACTGGAGACCGTAACCGGTCCACAGCATACAATACTCCAACACTGACTGGAGGGCGAGGCAGGTATAAATAGTAGCCTGATTGGCAATTGCTACCAGGTGTGCCAGACTGCCAATCAGGGACAGGTGAGGGAAGCAAGCGCTCAGGGAGATGTGCCGGAAAGGGAACCAAAATAAGAACGCTGACGGAAATAAAACACTAACGCAGAGAATAACCCGAACATAACTAAACTGTCAGTGACAAGCCTGACAAAATTGATTAAACATTTTCGAGAATGGATACATTTATTTTAATTTTTTTTGGACCAAATATTCTGTTTTCTAAAGAATCCTTTTTTGGATTAAAAAAACACTAAATACATATTATTGCTCTCATTGTTATTATTGATACTTTTGTTGTGCAAATTTTAGTTTTTCCTATTTTGAGTATGATATTTTTATGTTTTCTCAATAGCTTTATAAATTTGTACCCTGATTCTACCCTGGTTTGCTCTATTGTCTTTAATTAGACTAACATTCTGGGATTTTTGTCAATAAAAATATAAAAAACTATTTTTTTTAAAAAGACGTTTTCAGGCCAACACTGTGCGTGAAAATAATAAGTCAGCAGCCAAGAGGAGCTTTTTATCATGATCCGTTAGCCGGGTCATGGTGTGATTTTTTTTTAGTAGGTCCTGAGTTCAATCCCGGGCTCGGGATCTTTCTGTGTGGAGTTTGCATGTTCTCCCCGTGACTGCGTGGGTTCCCTCCGGGTACTCCGGTTTCCTCCCACCTCCAAAGACATGCACCTGTGGATAGGGTGATTGGCAACACTAAATTGGCCCTAGTTTGTGAATGTGAGTGTGAATGTTGTCTGTCTATCTGTGTTGGCCCTGTGATGAGGAGGCAACTTGTCCAGGGTGTACCCCGCCTTCCGCCTGAATGCAGCTGAGATAGGCTCCAGCACCCCCCACAACCCCAAAAGGGACAAGCGGTAGAAAATGGATGGATGGAAAGTTGTTTCCTAGGTTTAGTCTGTTTCCTGGCTGCACCACCTTTCATTTTGTTTACTGTTGGTTTCCATGGGCACTGATTCTCCTCACCTGTTAAGAGTTTTGGTTAATCACTCCCCTTTATGGTTTTCAGTCCCCCCCAGCACTAGTGGCTGGTCAATGCTCTCTATATGCCACATTTACGTTTCTCCTGGTTTTCCACATCGCTCTAGTGTTTTTTCCTGCACTCTAGCATTTTTCGCTGTTCACCCTTGGTGACATTTTGGTTTTTGGCTCCAGCAACCGAGTTTTTGTCATTTCCGTCCTGCTTTCAAGAATGAAAGTCTCTATCCTACCTGCACGCTGCTCCTGCTTGTGTGTCTGCATTGGAGGGAACACGGCCATCGCACCATGCGCACCAATCGTAAGACTTTTGTTTTGAAAAGGTTTGAGTAAAATGTATATACCAAATAATGTATTACAAGAAACGTGTTGAATCCACCTGCCATCCCAAGAATCTGAATCGAAATGTGAGGTGCCTGAAGATTCACACCTCTGATATGCAGTAGTGTTGTAACGATACCAATACTTTGGTACCAGTACTACAATTATTTCAGTACTTTTCGGTACTTTTCTAAATAAAGGGTACCACAAAAAAATTGCATTATAGGCTTTATTTTAACAAAAAATCTTAGGGTACATTAAACATATGTTCCTTATTGCAGTTAAGTCCTTAAATAAAATAGTGAATATACAAGACAACTTTTAGTAGTAAGTAAACAAACAAAGACTCCTATTTAGTCTGCTGACGTATGCAGTAACATATTGTGTCATTTATCATTTTATTATTTTATCAACATTATTAAGGACAAGTGGTAGAACATGTATTATTAATCTACTTCATTTACTGTTAATATATGCTTACTTTCTCTTTTAACATGTTATGTCCATACTTTTGTTAAAATGTAATAATCACTTATTTTTCTGTTGTTTGATACTTCACATTAGTTTTGGATGATACCACAAATTTGGGTATTAATCCGATACCAAGTAGTTACAGGATCATGCATTGGTCATATTCAAAGTCCTCATGTGTCCAGGGGCGTAATTCCTGAGTTTATAAACATAATATAATTTTTTTTTAAATTAAAGATGTTGTGATGCCAAAAAATATCGACGTAATCATATTACCGGTAGTATTGACTAGATACGTGCCTGTACTTGGTATCATTACAGTGGAGATCAGGTGTAGATCCACCAATGGCGTTTGTTTACATTTTAAAGCCGGTGAGCTACGGTGTGTCGTGAAGCATGTTTAGCTATTCCTCGTCCAGCAGGGATGATACTTGTAAGAAACATACTTTATTTGTCACCATGGGGACCAGGATTAGTGACTTAGAAGTTGCTAAAACACTGTGGACGGCGGTTGGACGTTAGCTGCTAGCTAGCTAGCCATGTCTTAAAGCACCTCTTCCTGAGGGCGTTTCAGTATTATAACCTTTATCCTTAGTTTTTAAGCCAAAATGTGTCCGTTCTCCCTTTTCTGTCTACACACTGTGTCTGCTTGTAGGTACTCCGTGATTGTGCGCTGCCGAACATGCTCCTCTGCTCGTAAAACCAGCAATGACATGATGTGACGACGTAGGGGTGCGGGACCGGTACATTTCAGAGACAGTATGGTACCGAAAATGATTCATTAGTATCGCGGTACTATACTAATACCGGTACACCGTACAACCCTAATATGCAGTAGTTTTGTTTTCGGTCAAAATTAAGATTAAGATTAAAGATTAAAGTACCAATGATTGTCACACACACACTAGATGTGGTGAAATTTGTCCTCTGCATTTGTCCCATCCCCTTGGGGAGCAGTGGGCAGCAGCGGCGCCGCGCCCGGGAATCATTTTGGTGATTTAACCCCCAACTTCAACCCTTTGTTGCTGAGTGCCAAGCAGGGAGGTTATGGGTCCCATTTTTATAAAAAGAACTACAACATTTAGCCAGAAAATACTTTAATCAATTATTTCCAGTCTTTGGAGGGCCACTTGAAATGAAGTGGCGGGCCACATCTGGCCCCCCAGGCCTTGAGTTTGACACCTGCGGTATAGATTATGCCCACCGTGACAATAACCCTCAGGCAAACTGTGGAAACCCCATACATTAATGAGTTATACAAATCATTATAAAACCTTACCAATTATTAGCTTAGCTCTAATTAGGCCTATAAGCTGAGCATTTCCAAACACTGGCATGTTCCCTGACACCCCAGTGCTGTCCCGGAATAGAGAAGGAAATATGGAAACAATGAGGCAACGCCCGTCCTTAGATGAACGAGGCTCTCCCGTAATCCACTTGTTATTGCTTAAATGCTTGTAATTACTCATCTCTTTACATTGCATTCTCCCCTATTAGCGAGCCGTCTGCCCTCACCTCTCCGTCGTGTGCTGCCGTGGGATTGGCAGTCCTGGTGTCTGTTGTCATGGTTTTTCAGAGCCCATGCCAGATGTCATAGTTAACTTTGAGGTAGGGAAAAAAAGAGAGAGAGAGAGCGAGCGAGCGAGAGAGAATCATGCTAGAGGCTATTTTGTTGTCAGTGATTTAGATGAAACACAGAGATGTTAGAATGTTAGACTTGCCCCCACAAAGCGTCTCTTTTTCCTGCAGCTTTTTATTTTATTTTTGTGAGATAGTAAATTTACCTTGAGGGGGAACGCAGCCTTTTGCTCCGAAACACAAGCGCCTTGCAGAGAACAACATTTGAAAGCGGCGGCGTTAACAAGCAGTTATCACAGGAGAACACAGAAGTGAATTGATTCTACTTTAACGTGATCCAAAATGAAAAGACTGAGTGGATCTTTGCGTGGAACTTTGATATTTTGCCTGTGTGGGTGTGACTCGACATGTTTGTAAGAATATCATGCAAAATGTCAAATTATTCATTACAATACTGTCTGTAACCATTACCAAATATGAATTTAATAAATCTCTTTTTTTTTCTAGGAATGTATTTTGATTATATTTATTGAAAACCCTAATATTTAATTTTTTTATATTTTATTAATCAGTCCAACAAAATAATACACAATAATACAATCATAATACAATTCAAATTGCAAAACCAAACCCAGCCCAGCAACATTCAGAATAGCAATCAACAGAGCAATTGAGAGGACACACAAACATGACACAAAACAATCCAAAAGTAGTCAAACAAAAATGAATAATATCAACAACAGTATCAATATTGCCATTTTTTAAAAATAAAATAAAAACATTTAAAAAATGAACAATAGTGTCACAGTGGCTCACACTTGCATTGCATCTCATAAGCTTGATAAATGATAAATGGGTTGTACTTGCATAGCGCTTTTCTACCTTCAAGGTACTCAAAGCGCTTTGACAGTATTTCCACATTTACCCATTCACACACACATTCACACACTGATGGCGGGAGCTGCCATGCAAGGCGCTAACCAGCAGCCATCAGAGGCAAAGGGTGAAGTATCTTGCCCAAGGACACAACGGACGTGACTAGGAAGGTAGAAGGTGGGAATTGAACCCCAGTAACCAGCAACACTCCGATTGGTGCCACAGCCACTCTACCAACTTCGCCATTGTGTCCAATATTTTCAGCAAAGATAAAAATAAGTCATATTTTAGGTTCATTTAATAGTTAGAACAAATTTAAATAATGGATCCCATATTCCAATATATGTCTTGATCTCTGTATGTATGATGAGATTATCGCAGATCTTCAAGATGCAACCTTTTAAAACAATTTGAATAATAGGATTTTTGGTGGATTTAAAGATTCCTTTTTTATTTATAAATGAAATTGTAAATGGGTATTTGGCGGGTAGATTTTGAAATGTATTATATTGTATTTTGTATATTATATGATGATGTACATTTTAACTGTGGGTCCCTATCCATAAGTTGTGCTTCGAGGGATGACCTTTTTGCAGAACATACTCTGATACTAACAAAAGAAACAATAATGAAATACAAAACTGTCTGTCTGTAAATAAATACATACTATATGACTCATTATTATCTAAACTAAATGCATTTTGTTCTACTAATCTTCTAATGTAACTTTTAAGATGCAATAGTGATGTTATGTTTGCGAATGGGTCAAATCTTTTGAACGACTCTTTTAGGTGAACAATAAAAAATGATTCCCTGTTGGGAGCCATTGTTAAATCAAAATTGCACTACTACTTTTACTTTTGTACCAGGAAGGAGGAGACATTAGCGCCTGAAATTTATTAATATCATGTATTATATTACTATTTTTATTTTGCATGTGCATGGAAAGTGGTATATAAACATTTGACCGATTGATTGAAATATATATATTAGAAACTTATGCATTTAATTCTTATTTGTATATTTTTTGTCTGTATTGTTAAAACAATAGTGGATAATTGTAGTTTGCATGTACTTTATTTGTAGCATGCATTGTTTTTATTATGCCACCTTTTTTTTTAGTTAAGGGAAATTACGAAATAGTGTTGGCCGTATGGTACCACCTAATGGAATGTATACAATATAAACACAAGGCAAAATTAATTATAATAATGTTCCAGAATCATTTCTACCAACTTCTGTACCATAAAGGAGGAGATATTAGCCCCTGAAATGTGATATTATATTGAACTATATTTTTTTTATTTGTTTATTAGTATAAAGCACTTTGTGTTGCCACTTGCCTGTGCATTAAAATGTGCTATATAAATAATGGTCGATTGACTGATTAATTTTATTATAAATGTATCAGAAACATATACATTTAATGATTATTTGTTTATTTTTTCTGTATAGTTTAAATGATGACAAATGACAAAGTCAGTGCAACAAAAATATCCACTGACTTTGTTTGCAGCATATATTGCTTGATTATGCCACATTTTTTAGGTAGGGGGAAATACAAAAAAGTGATGGGTGTATTAAAATGTGTATAATAGAAACACAAGCCAAACTAAATTCTAATATGTTTTTAATCATTTTCACATATAGAGTAAATGTTGGTGCTACATGTAAATAAAAACAATTCTGAAATAAATATGATCTTATTACGGCTACCGTACAAGTCATAGTTTCATTGATATTCGAGTTATGTATTAACAGCAAGCCAGTCTTTTGTACGGCTCCAAAATGTCTAGCTTTTAAATCCTATCTCTACTGTGCAATACTCCAATGCAAGTAGGAATACAAATCATATTTTAACATTTAGTGAAAACAGTTCATTGTAACTCATCACTTTATGCAGATTGCTGTACAACTGTTTCAATGAGGTCACATACATGGTAATTATAACAATAATGGGAATCATAATAGTCTTAAAATACTTAAATCTTATTTTGAATAATACAGACTCCATACACACACACACACACACACACACACACACACACACACACACACACACACACACACACACACACACATATATATATATATATATATATATATATATATATATATATATATATATATATATATATATATATATATATATATATATATATATATGTATATATATATATATGTATATATATATATATATATATACATATATATATATATATATATATATATATATATATATATATATATGTATATGTGTGTGTGTGTGTGTGTATGTATGTATGTATATATATATATATATATATATATATATATATATATATATATATATATATATATATATATATATATATATATATATATATATATATATATATATATATATATGTGTGAATGTATGTATGTATATAAAAATATAAACACCTTCTGAATTACTTACATCTAACCTGTAATTACGTTTTGTAATATTTTAAAAAGGGATTGGATTGTTTCCACAGAGGCTTTATATCATAATTATATAGGCCAATTAAAATTTTGATGGGTTCTAAAATCCTACAGCGCAACACATTTGATTTACTGTAAATACATAGTGTATGTCTTTATAATGTAAATAAAGGTGATTTAAAATTAAGGGATTAAAACATTTATTTTTTTTGGCATAGCAGGAGGAGACTGATCAGACTCACAGATTTTTATTTAGGAAATAATTCATCACCTAACTTTTATTGGTTTAATTTATAGACGGGCAATTTCCAGCCGCAGCAGCAGCAGCAGTGTAGTAAACATCGTTAATCAAAATACATTATTGTAATGAAGCTGTTTTTAAAGGAAATAAAAACCTTTTCTTTGCGCATCTCTCTGTTGTTGCGATGAATAGGAGCGAAGTAGAATGTTGTATTCTTGTCAGCGCCCGCGAGGAATGAGGAGGAACATTTGAACGATGAGTTTAACAGATATGCTTAACCTGAAGGAAAGGTACATAACAGCATCTGGCACAGATGTATTCAAGGCGAGAAAGGAAAGCCTATTAAAACTGTCAATATTAAAACGGAATAGTTCAATGGGCGTGGGTTACTTTGCATCTCTTGATGGTATCTGCTCTCATGTCGGCTAATTTTAATGGCGGTAATGAAAGGCGTGAAGCCCTCCTCATTCACTTTGTGACAGCCCACCTCCCCGCTGCCCTCTTTTCTTCATGAGGGATCACCCACCGCCACTTCCCTCAGCACCATTTCCTAATGAAGGCCAACGTGTTAGATGACACATATAGTTGAATGTAAGTGAGCTCATTTAGGAGCATTACATTTGAATTTATCGGGGTGCTCCGAGGGGACAGCGAGGCCAGGACCGGGCAGCGGACTGAACACACCACTGACTTCTAATAGACAGTGGCTTCTTTCACACGGCCATCTTGCAAAATTGGCCTTAACTGTTCTCAATGTATTTCATTTCACACTAAGGCTGATACTACCGGATATTTTGATGGTCAACTAGTCGCGTTTTATGCTGCAGATTCCAATGTTGATCACCCATGAGTGCGATACGCCAATAACCAATATTTTGGTACCGGTACCAAAATAGGATACTTTTCGATACCTTTCGATACTTTTTTAAATAAAGGGGACCACAAAAATGGCATTATTGGCTTTATTTAAATAAAAAATCTTGAGGTACATTAAACATATGCTTTTTATCGCAATCGAACAACAATTTTGTCCTTAAATAAAATAGTGAACATACTAGACAACTTGTCTTTTAGTAGTAAGTAAACAAACAAAGACTCCTAACTAGTCTGCTGACGTATTCAGTAACATATTGTGTCATTTATCATTCTATTATTTTGTCAACATTATGAAGGACAAGCAGTAAAAATTGATTATTAATCCAATTGTTCATTTACTGTTAGTATCTGCCCCGCCGTCCGCCCGATTGTAGCTGAGATAGGCTCCAGCGCCCCCCGCAACCCCGAAGGGAATAAGCGGTAGAAAATGGATGGATGGATGGATCTGCTTATTTTCTGTTTTAACATGTTCTATCTACACTTCTGTTAAAATGTAATAATCACTAATTCTTCTGTCGTTTGATACTTTACATTAGTTTTGGATGATACCACAAATGTAGTAGTTACAGGATCATACATTGGTCGTATTCCAAGTCCTCATGTGTCCAGGGACGTATTTCCTGAGTTTATAAACATAATATGAATTTAAAAAAAAAAAAAAAAAAAGGTTGTGACGATAAAATTTTTTGATGTAATTAAAGTTGAAGTACCAATGATTGTCACACACACACTAGTCATAGTTTTATCGACTATTGTACTATGTATCATTACATTGGATGTCAGGTGTAGATCCACCCATGGCATTTGCTTACACTCAGGCGCGCTAGCTTTTGTTAACAGTGACACCGGTGAGTAGTGAAGCATGTTTAGCTATTCCTCGTCCTGCAGAGATGATACTTGTAAGAAACTTACTTTATTTGTCGCCATGGAGGCGAGGATTAGTGATTTAGAAGTAGCTAAAACACTGCCGACTGCGGATGGATGTTAGCTGCTAGCCAGCTAGCCATGTTTTAAATCACATCTTCCTGAGGGCATTTCAGTGTTATAGCTTCACCTTTATTGTTAGTTTTTAGGCCAAAATGCATCCATTCTCCCTTTTCTGTCTACACACTGTGTCTGCTTGTAAATCCTCTGGGATTGTGCGCTGCCGAACATGCTCCTCTGTTCGTAAAACCAGCAATGACATGACGTGAAGACGCGCCGTCATGAACCAGTACTTTTCAAACAGAGTATAGTACCGTTTTTGATTCATTAGTAACGCGATACTATACTAGTACCGGTATACTGTACAACCCTAACCGACACCGATCATATGCATTAATTATAATCTTTCTCGTTATATTTTTGGTTTAACATTATCAACACAATATTTGAATTACTTCCTTATTCATGTTTACTACACACAATTGTTTGATCAAATCCCAGTCAATGGTACACGATAATGAAACAAAAGCAGCAAGCTACTTATTTAAACAATTGTGTTTTTGCCCTTGAATTCCTCCTGTTTCCGGGGAACTATTACCAAAAACAACAAAAATTATATTTTCATAAAATTAAAATATCAGCCTAAGCCCTCTCGTATAAGCAATACACTGATACTACCCTTGGCATCAACACCACCAACTTATAGATCCATCCACCCTCCTGTGACAATGCTGACACATCAACAGTTGTTCTTATATGTTGTTCAAAGCTAGCTTGGTGGTTAGCTTAGCCATTGGTATGCCAGTGACAATAACATTTGATACTGATACCAAAGATACTGAGAAATGCAGTTTATTTTCCGTGATGGAAGTGACTATTATTGGCAGCTCCACACTGTGTATAGAGACACATAATTACTTGACTTTAATAAATGTATTTGTATTATTATTTGGTGCAGCCGGGCCGGAGCAAGAGCGGATAGAAAGAGAAAAAAAGGAAGACAGAAGGGGAAATTGTGGGGACAAGAAGGGAATAAGACAAAGAGACGACAAAAACAAACACAACAATAACAATAACAACAGAACAAAACATCAGCAAATAGGATATGTACAAATATGATGGTAAAAGTGATATCAAAAAAGCAGTTAGTGAAATAAATATTAATAACACAAAAATGACAATGAGCATTATTAGACTACAAATGGAGCAATACCATTACCAATAGAAATAGCACGATTGATAATGAATAATAACAATAATTTTCCTCTATTATCAACAGTACAATTGTTTCAAATGCAACAATACATACATGTAATGATAGTTTGAAATACAAAATAAAGCAGATAAATGGAGGGGAATAAAGAGAAGCAAACTCTATTAACCTTGTAGATTGTTATAGTAAGTCTAGGTTAAGCTTTGTCAGTGTGCCATGTGTTACCCAGGGAGAAGTAATTTGTAACTGTAACTAATTACTGGGGGGGCAGCACGGTGGCAGAGGGGTTAGTGCGTCTGCCTCACAATACGAAGGTCCTGAGTAGTCCTGGGTTCAATCCCGGGCTCGGGATCTTTCTGTGTGGAGTTTGCATGTTCTCCCCGTGACTGCGTGGGTTCCCTCCGGGTACTCCGGCTTCCTCCCACCTCCAAAGACATGCACCTGGGGATAGGTTGATTGGCAACACTAAATTGGCCCTAGTGTGTGAATGTGAGTGTGAATGTTGTCTGTCTATCTGTGTTGGCCCTGCGATGAGGTGGCGACTTGTCCAGGGTGTACCCCGCCTTCTGCCCGATTGTAGCTGAGATAGGCTCCAGCGCCCCCGGCGACCCCAAAAGGGATAAGCGGTAGAAAATGGATGGATGGATGGAACTAATTACTGTTTTAAGATAAGATGACCAGCACTGATCATGGCAAATATTACACTTCTCACTCTGATCCCTGCATTGCAAATAGGCTTTCGCACAATCGCTGTAGCAACTCTGTTTTGACAATTTGCCAGAAAATTGTCAAGCCAACTTTGGCCCAGACACTCCATGTCGATGCATAGCACACCGAACTGCACAAACGAAAAAAAGACAGACTTTAAGGGTAATGTTAAGACATTGACGGCAACCAAAGACATACACACAATTACGCTACGTCTGTCGACTATATGCCTTTATCTGTACTGTACATGTCTAGCTTTGTTTTTTTGGTGTTTGTTTTTCAAATATGGCGTGAAAGAAGGGAGAAGGGAGGAAAAAATTATCATCAATCCTGTTCCGAAGGCTCTTTTCATTCCCACAGCTTCAATCCAAACTCCATTGTTGCGGCGTTGTAATGTTTGCCTTGAGTGATTATTCCATTCCTGTAAACAGACTGTACCGTGTCACGGGTGTATAGAACGAGCTATTCAGCTGTAATGCCGCCTTTTAAAAATCATATCGTTTACCGAAAACATTTAAAAAAATGTGTCCGGAAACTGGTTTCGGGTATGATTCTACTTAAATATACAACTTAAAATGGGCAAACTGGCATTGGTATGCATGGGAACAACATCGGGGAATAGAAAAGCATACTTTTTGTACGGTATAATCCTGCGAGCTTTGCAGCAATGGTTCACTCTTAATGTACTTAAGTTGTGTTGCATCAATTAAACCCATTTTGTGCAGCCAGGAGAGCCCTGCGTTATCTGTAAATATTTGCATAGTGGGACAGAGTTGTAGTTGACACACTGTGGATTGCAGAAGACAAACAATACGTACCATCCGTCTCTCAGCCCACATGCATTTAGTAAACACTGTGCCTGGTTAAGAGGGATGTTGACAGAAAATCAAAAGCAATGTAGCCGTAGTGTGCTATAATGAGACTTAGCTCCACTTTACAAGCCCTCTTACAAAGATGTACGATTCGAGAACAATCAATCCCTTCGTGAGAGCTTGTTATGTTCTCCTATCATAGGAGCAATGTCTTTGTTCCTGCATGGCGCTGATTACACTTCCACTGTAAATGTAAGCGTCCTCGTCGTGGCGTTTAAACAAGAAAAGGGGCAATTGTTATTTATGAGACGACTCCTACCTTTTCCCCTTTTTCTTTGTCGGTTGACGTGCGAGTGTTTTGCTATGAAAATGCTGCAAAACAACCTGAAAACGTGTCGTTTCCCGCGATTGAATTGTGGCAGAGGAGTTTTAAATTGTATCTAAAGTTAAACAGATGCGCACTATATGCTGCAATTTACTTTATTGTACTTAGACTTAGACTTCCCTTTATTGTCGTTCAAATTTTAACTTTACAGTACGGATAAGAACGACATTTCGTTGCATTAGCTTGTTGTAGTGCAGGATAAAAGAGCAATAAGGTGCAGAGTAGTTTGCATTTACAAAAGAGGGTGCAGATATGAATACATTTTGCTGTAGAGATTAGGGTTGTACAGTATACCGGTATTAGTATAGTACCGCGATACCAATGAATCATATTCGGTACTATACCGCCTCTAAAAAGTACCGGTGGCCCCACGTCTCGCAATGTTGTAACTACTTCCAAATTACTAATCATTGTCTCCATGGGGACATATCAAGTACATTTAGTTCAAATATCATTCCTGTAAGGTGGGTGATGGCTATACATGCTTCACTACGCACCGGAATCATGACAATGGATGTGTCAAAAATAGCCTGTAGCTAACACAGACTAATCAAGACTCCATTATGCCCGATCGTGCACCATCAAAACGATCATCTTGACTTTGAACACACCACACTCAAGTGAATGAAGGTCATACTTACTCAACAGCCATACATGTCACACTTAGGGTCGCCGTATGAACAACGCCAACACTGTCATAAATATATGCCATATAGTGAAACCACACTAAACAACAATGACAAACACATTTTGGGAGCATATTTGTACCGCAACACAACATTCCTAGAATTCCTAGAATTCCCTGCAGCACCAACTCTTCCGGGACGCTACAGTATAAACAAACGCCATTAGTGGTTCTACACCTAACATCCACTGTAATGATACCATGTATCTAGTTGATACTACTATGATTACATCAATATTTTTAGCATCACAACATCTTTTGTTTTTAAAAAAAATTATATTATGTTTATAAACTTAGGAAATATGTCCCTGAACACATGAGGACTTTGAATATGACCAATGTATGATCCTGTAACTACTTGGTATCGGATCAATACCCAAATTTGCGGTATCATCCAAAACTAATGTAAAGTATCAAACAACATAAGAATAAGTGATTTTTAAATTTTAATAGAAGTGTAGATAGAACAGTAATAGAATGATAAATGACACAATATGTTACTGCATACATCAGCAGACTAATTAAGAGTCTTTGTTTTCTTACTTACTATTAAAAGACAAGTTGTCTAGTGTGTTCACTATTTTATTTAAGGACAAACTTGCAAAAAGAAACATATGTTTAATGTAACCCAATATTTTTTTGTTAAAATAAAGCCAATAATGACATTTTTTGCAATCCCCTTTATTTAGAAAAGTACCTAAATGTACCAACATATCGGTATCGGGACAACACTAGTACAGATAAATATATTGCACTTTTGCATATGCATCCACGTTTATGGATGTATGTTATATTGTCTTTATAGTCCAGCCAGTTAATCCGTTTTTTGGGGGAATTGATGGGAAGAAGCTGTTACAGAACCTGGAGGTTTTGCTACGGAGGCTGCTGAACCTCTTTCCAGAATCCAGCAGTGAAAACAGTCCTTGGTGGGAGTGGGAGGAGTCTCTACTGATTTTCTACTGGCAAACCATCTTGTTTACCATTGTAAAAGCAAAATTCTGCTAATTTCAGGTACAGTTTGTTTGCAAGACGTATAAAAGAAACGTCCAAAGTGCTTGTCGATTCTAAGTGTTCAAAATCGCATTTAATCAATCAATCATTGGAGCGCTATTATGGTTTCTCTGCAAGGCTTACGCCAGTGGCACAGCCTCTATTAGGCCCCATTTAGTTTTTTCCCGCAAATGACCGTTTAACCGTCTTTTCCAAACCCTGACGCCTCGCCTGTTATTACCGCCATTGTCTCCCCCTTAGTTGTATACACGTGTGAGTCTGGGCCCTTTAATACGCGGAGAGCTTTTCTTAGGCTCTCCTACGGGCACACTGGTCTGTGTTTACTCCTCAATCAGAATGCCTCCTTTCCACAAGTTTGACATGCCTTTTTGTTGCCATGGTAAGCCCTCCCTTAAAATATATATTTTTGCTTTTGGCCTGGATGTCTTTTTATCTCAGCGGTTTAGAGTCTGTTGCCCCTAGGGCCAGATTTAAATGTGTGTGGGTCTTCAAGGATTTTTTTTCTGCAGAAAAGCCGTTTGGATCGCAGCCTCACCGCCATACAAGTGCGACCGAATTGTGTCATTTCAGGTTTTTGAGCTATCGTTGGAACCAAAGGAAAGTCCAAAAGAGAAGCAAAAAACATAAGACAAAAGCTGATGAAAATGGACCCGATTGGATTATGTCAGACTTGGCATGCGTCCCGGTATGAGGGAAGTCTTCGTTCCGTCTTATCGCTCTGTGCCTTGCAGCTAAATGAATAAAAAAGGCATAGCGCAGCTAGCCTCCTTAAAACACAACAGCCTGATCATAACTGTAAATACCGCCTTTAACTGGTGTGGGCTCTGCTCGGTTTTTGCTCACAAAACAGAAATGACAGGGAGGGAAGAAAGCAATGATGAGATTGTGACAGAACTTTTCTTTTTAGGTCCCCGTAGGTACTAGGTCAAACTTTTTACCCTGACAGGTCCGTGTACCTTCCGTTCATTCTATTTCCAATTCTGAAACACAAATCAAAAAAATAAAATTAGGGCCATGTTTCGATTTGTAATATATATGGCAGATTTGAAAACAAACAAAAAGGGGTTGATTTTAATTCAAATGTTGCCATAAAATTGGATGTTGTGTTGTTTTCCTTTTTAAGGATTTTAATTTTTCCAGATTAACACAAACATTTAAAAAAATGTTCATCCAAAATGCAAAAATGCGTGTTTATCTGTGTGATGACAAATTGAACCGGAAGCAGTATTTTTGCTTTTCCTTTGCGTTTAGCATAATGATAACATATTTGTTCAGCAGGAGTCCTATTGTCATTTTAAAAAAGTGTCATTAAATAGTTGTCCAACTTTTGTTTCAGAAATGAAAACAGAAAAAATGGTCCGAAATTAGTTTTTTGATTTGCATTTCAAATAGAATGAACAGAAGGTACACAGACCGGAAACAACACCAAAAAAAAACAATTTTATGGCAATATTTTAATGAAAATCAACCCCTTTTTGTTTGTTTAAAAACCTGCCATATATAATAAAAATCAAAAAACGGCCCTAATTTTATTTTTTGATTTGTGTTTCAGAATTGGAAATAGAATGAACGGAAGGTCCACGGACCTGTGTACCAGACCCGTGTACCTTCCGTTCATTCTATTTCCAATTCTGAGATGCAAATCAAATGACAAAGTTAGGGCCGTTTTTCGATTTTTTTGCTATATATGGCAGATTTGAAAACAAACAAAAAAGGGTTGATTTTCATTAAAATATTGCCATACAATTGTATTTTGTGCTGTTTTCCTTTTAAAGATTTTTATTTTTCCAGATAAACACAAAAATCCAATTCATGTTAATCCAAATTCAAAAATGTGTGTTTATCTGTGTGATGACAAAATTAACTTGAAGCAGTATGTTAGCTTTTCCTTTGCGTTTAGCATGTTTTTAGCATAACGATAACATCTTTGTTCAGCAGACGTTATTTTTTTTAAAATTTCATTTTATTTATTTATTTATTTATTTATTTGTTTGTTTTTTTATTTATTTATTTATTTATTTATTTATTTTTTTTATTTAAATTGATTTTATTTTATTTATTAATTATTGTCGTTCTAAAAAAGGGTAATTCAATAGTTGTCCAAATTTTGTTTCAGAAATGAAAATAGAAAAAATGGCCCGGAATTAGATTTTTGATTTGCATTTAAGAATTGGAAATGGAATGAACGGAAGGTACACAGAACTAAAATACTGCTTCCGGTTCAATTTGTCATCACACAGATAAACATGCATTTTTGCATTTTGGATGAACATACCGGTATATTCGATTTTTGTGTTTATCTGGAAAAATACAAATCCATAAAAGGAAAACAAAATCCAATTTTATGGCAATATTTTAATGAAAATCAACCCTTTTTTGTTTGTTTTAAAATCTGCCATATATAATAAAAATAAAAAAGTAAGGCTCCACTTTTCCAAAATGCACTAGCTTGGTGCTATTTTACACAGGTTTTTCCAAATACATGGTACTGATTAGTATTAGCGATTTTATATGGCAATTTCAACACCTCCAAATTTGATAATGAAAAATACAACTTAGATGAGCGTTAAAATCAAACGGCTGACGTGTTAAAAAAAAATACAACACTTGCAGTACAAACACTTTAAGACTAGACAGGCACATTCAGCTTCATGGCAAAGACTACTTTCTAGGTAAGGCAAAACACCAATACACTACTGCCATCTAACATGCAAAGTGCACTATATAATACTTGCAAATGACACTCAGAAATGTAGTAAGAAAACACGATATAACAACTGGATAGCACATGTATCAAAGTGAGCTCAATGTTAAATGTTACATTGAAAAAATAGATTGGAATTAACACACACAAAAGTACTAAGAATTGGTACTGTTGAGTACCGGTATTGATTGGTACTGTATCGTTTCAAATGGGAAATGTACCCATCCCTACTAATAACAATATAATAATAATAATAATAATAATACCTGGGATTTATATAGCGCTTTTCTAAGTACGCAAAGTCGCTTTACATGTTAAAAACCCATCATTCATTCACACCTGGTGGTGGTAAGCTACTTTCGTAGCCACAGCTGCCCTGGGGTAGACTGACGAAAGCGTGGCTATATTTATTGGTCCTCTTATTTGTATTATATGTCATTTGGTGTAAATAAAGATGTTGTAAGATTATTACCATATTTACTGTAAATACAAACTGTGCTGTAGATTATTTTTGATTGCTGGTATACATGTCAATGCTGTTGTCTCAATTGTTTTAGTTAAATTTTCACGTCAATAAATAACATATGAATAACAATGTTACTGTGGTTGTCTTTAAAGTTTTTTTTTTAAATAACGTTGGTATAGTATGTTGCTTGTAGATGTTTTTTAGTAAATGAGCCCGCACGTGTGTATAATTATTGTCTAAATAATAATAAAGAAACAAAGACTTGGACTCTTGTTTTTATTTCATCATATGCTTTAAAACTATCAACTTATTTCAGCTTATGTATCTTTAATTTGTATGCATGTCAGTGTAAACGCCTGCTGGTGACGTGGCATAACTACGCAATGGTTGGATAAAAATTATAGCTGTGTAATTTGTCCAGAATCTTAGGGGTCCTCTACTACCGACCCAAAACCTACTGGTTCTTGGTGTACATCTCCAATCATCAGTCGATGATTTAGGATTAAAGCTGAATTAATCACCAAGTCAATAACAGTGGAATTGTCCCAGCGTGATAGTCAACTACACTACACTAGGGTTGTATGGCATATCGGTACTAGTATGGTATCGCGGTTCTAATGAATCAAAAAACGGTACTATACTGAAAAGTACGGGTTTGCTATATTTTTTTTGTACAGGCATGACACGTGTAGTCATTACGTTATGACATTGCTGGTTTTAAGAGCAGAGGAGCATGTTCGGCAGCGCACAATCACGGAGTACTTACAAGCAGACACAGTGTGTAGGCAGAAAAGGGAGAATGGATGCATTTTGGTCTGACAACTAACAATAAAGGTAAAGTTATAACACTGAAACGCCCTCAGGAAGAGGTGCTTTAAAAACATGGCTAGCTAGCTAGTGGCTAATGTCCATCCACAATCGGTAGTGTTTTAGCTACTTCTAAATCACTAATCCTCGCCTCCATGGGGACAGAAAAAGTAAGTTTCTTACAAGTATCATCCCTGCAGGACGAGGAATAGCTAAACATGCTTCACTACACACCGTAGGAGGATTCAATAGCTCACCGGCGTCACAATGTAAACAAATGCCATTGGTGGATCTACACCTGACATCCACTGTAATGATACCAAGTACAAAAGTGTATCTAGTCGATACTACTATGATTACATTGATATTTTTTATCGTCAGAACATCTTTTTTCTTTTTAAAAAAAAATTCATACTATGTTTATAAACTTAAGAAATATGTCCCTGGACATGTGAGAACTTAAATTATTACCAATGTATGATCCTGTAACTACTTGGTATCGGATCGATAACCAAATGTGTAGTATCATCCAAAAGTAATGTAATGTATCCAAACAATAGAATAATAAGTGATTATTACATTTTAACAGAAGTGTAGATAGAACATGTTGAAACAGAAAGTAAGCAGATATTAACAGTAAATGAACATATAAATTAATAATACATTTTTACAGCTTGTCCTTTATAATGTTGACAAAATAATAGAATTATAAATGACAATTTATTACTACATACGTCAGCAGACTAATTAGGAGTCTTTGTTTGCATACTTACTACTAAAAGACAAGTTGTCTTGTATGTTCACTATTTTATTTAAGGACAAAATTGTTCTTGGATTGCAATAAGAAACATATGTTTAATGTACCCCAAGATTTTTTTTTAAATAAAGCCAATAATGCATTTTTTTGTGGTCCCCCTTTATTTAGAAAAGTATTGAAATGTATCGAAAAGTATCAATACATTTTGGTACCGGTACTAAAATATTGGTATGGAGACAACCCTACACTACACTAAAAATGACACCAGGTAGATAGTGAATGGCATTAGACTAAATTACCTCGATTAAATATATAAAATTGACAAACATTGTCTTTTTTGGGGCGCCCTGTTTACCCAATACATACCACTGCCACGAAAAGGAAAATACTGTAAATGCCTCCATTTTTGGTTCTTGTTGAGAATTCCAATAATGTCAACATGAACGGTCTCGCAAACGTAAACACAGCCGAAGTCATGCAGGTTATGTTTTATCTTGGCTTGTTCGGGTAAACTAACTTTGTTCACATTCCGTCAGTGGGTAAGGTTGCAATCGAGGAATGGTGTAATCTTTTTTCCGATTAATTGCCTCACACCTTCTGAGCACACTATTACAACTGCAGCACATGTACACAGTTCCTCAGTGTAAAATCTCTTTAAGAGGACTGTGGCATGTCAAAGTCATCGTTTAGCACTTTTCTCTGTGTGCATTGGGTGTGAACTGATACCCAGTGTCAGTCAGTGTCAGGGACCGGATAGCACAAGACAGATAGCTGACGCCTACATGAGCATAACGGCGTTTAGGATTAGTCTACAGCACAGGTGACAAACTCAAGGCCCAGGGGCCAGATGTGGCCTGCCACTTCATTCTATTTGGCCTTTGAAAGCCTGGAAATGTGTATTAATAAAGTACTGTAACTTTTCTTACTAAATGTATTCTTTCTTTCTATTTTGGAATAGAAAAATATATGAACTCCATGTAATAATAAAACATTATTTTAATTTAGACCTGCTCAGTGGCCTTGTGGTTAGAGTGTCCGCCTTGAGATCGGTAGGTCGTGAGTTCAAACCCCGGCCAGGTCATTCCAAAGACTAAAAACATGGTACCCATTACCTCCCTGCTTGGCACTCAGCATCAATTGGGGGTTAAATCACCAAAATGATTCCTGAGTGTGGCCACCACTGCTGCTCACTGCTCCGCTCAACTCCCAGGGGGTGGAACAATGGGATGGGTCAAACGCAGAGAGTAATTTCACCACACCTAGTGTGTGTGAGACTATCAGTGGTACTTTAACTTTAACTTTATGTTAACTTAAATATTGTCTAATTGTGCAAAAATATATTCAACGTTGAAGATTTGAAATACACTGTCTCCAAAACACGGTTCTGTTCACAAGCAGCCTGTCAGGCTTGTCCCTGACAGTTTGGTTAAGTTTTAGTTTTTCCTCTGTTTGTTTTATTTCCTGTCAGCACTCATATTTTGGTTCAGTTTCCTGTTTGTTTCTCTGAATGCTGTGTCCCCTCAGCTGTGGCTGATTGGCACCTGGCCACACCTGGTGTCAATCAGCCAGCTGCTATTTGAATCTACTTTGCACTCCAGTCAGGGCTGGAGTATTGTCGTTCGAGCTAAAACTTGTCGATGTCTACTACTTGTCATTGTCATTGTTTGCGGTAAGCTGTTCCTAACAGCTATTTACAGTTTGCTGTTTCCTCGCTCTTTTGTTTCGTGTTATCCTGTTAGCCGTTAGCTGTTTCCAGTTTTTCTGTTTGCTGGTTCCTGTTTTCAGTTTGGCTATTCCTAGTTCCTGGTTTGTGTTTTACATTTATTTTGGACATTAAATCATGTTTTGTTTTTGTTTTTTACACATTTTATAAAAAAAAAAACAGTTTTTCCAACGTATTAAATTTTAGATGATTTCTCTTAGTTATTATTTCTCCGGCTGTAGAAAAGACCCGCTCACAGGCAATGTTCCCTCTAATTGTTCATGTGTCTGAGCAAACACAAAAACTCCCTGAGCATTCAGTGGAGCTCATGTGAGCAACATCACACGTGGCAATACCAGCAGCACACCTGTCTCAAACCAATCCTTTATAATAACACTAAAATGAGAGGAGTCATTTTCATGAGATTATTTAGTAATATTAGTGATTTGGCCCACTTGTAATGAAAATAAAAAATCTTGGTTTTCATTAGCTATGGATTAGTATTGTACAATATGTCTGGGTGGGGGTCCTGCTTTGGAAATCATTCGTACCCCTTTCAGAGATCACATTTAGTTGCCCTTAAACATCCTCATTTTGCACAATGAAATGTAAGCATAGGATGAAGTGTGCAACTTTCTCTAGTAACAGCATTCCATGATTAATATAAATAAATTAACATTAATAATAAATGACAGTAGAATAAGCACACGTATGACTGAGGAGTCATAGTGTAACTTTGTGTGGTGTTTGAGTTGTCCGACTTTTTGTGTGGCCATAAACGCACCAGTGGTTTAGTGGTATGCATGTTGGTGACAGATGACAAGTTGGTTTTGGCCTGGTTTGTACGTCAGAAAATGACTAGTTTTTCGAGATATACGTTTTTTACTCATGTTTTTGGTGTGGTTATGGCCGAATTTAAACAGTTTTGCTCAATAAAGTGATCGATATAATTCCTGTCCTCGAAGCATCTCGATAGATGTTACAATAATTGAACGGTGTTGACGAACACCGTTAGGGCCGCATGTTGTCACTGTCACTCAGAGTTGCATTGCAAAATTACACAGAATAAATGTGTTTATTTTATTTAGAATTCAGATGAGTTTGATTTGGTGCGCGGCATATATTTGCTGTGCGCAGAGGACGCTTGAGCAGTGCACAATTGCGCAGGCGCACACCTTAGAGGGAACGTTGCTCACAGGGCACAGAGGAGGTGGGAGTGCGACACAGTTCGCATATCGGTCACATGACCAAAACAGCTCATGATCGGTCACGTGACTTTCTAAAAGCGGTACGCGCACCGACACAGGGTTTCGCTCTATGAGCTCGACGCATGCGCCGATGCATCAGACTCATCACTACTGCCTTCTCTGCATCGTAGGGTTCGTCACCAACAACTTGTGACAGAATACTCCAGCCTAACACGAACCTCGCGGAAATTTCGATGGCGGAGAGGCTTGACGGGATTCGGGCAATTATGGCTAATTTGAACAAAAGTTTGGCCGCTTTTCAAGCCCTCTCCCACCCACCCCTGTCGTCTGTGGGCCTATCTGGGGACGTCTGGGATCCGTCCCTTGAGAGGGGGGGCTATGAGTAGCTGTGCAGCTGAGGAGGCACAGCTACTCCTCACACAAGTGGGTCTGCAACAGACGCCGCCACCATCATCTCCGGTAGGCCAGCAGACGCCACCATCATCTCTGTTGGGCCAGCAGACGCCACCATCATCTTCGGTGGACCAGCAGACGCCACCATCATCTCTGGTGGGTCTGCAACCTACGGCGCCATGATCTCCGGTGGGTCTGCAACCTACGGCGCCATTATCCCCGGTGGGTCTGCAACTGACGGCGCCATCCTCTCCGGTGGGTCTGCAACTGACGGTGCCATCCTCTCCGGTGGGTCTGCAACTGACGGCGCCATCCTCTCCGGTGGGCCAGCAGCAGAGGGCGCCACCATCCTCTCCGGTGGGCCAGCAGCAGAGGGCGCCACCATCCTCTCGTCGGCCACGGATGTGGTCGTTCCATGGGCCACCGCCTCGCCAATTGTGGGGGCGTTCAACTCGCCGTCGCCACCTGACTCTTCCCCGCTGGTTGCGGGGACACTTGGCCTGGTGGCCCACCTCCTTGTCCTCCCTCCACCCTCCCGTGACTTTGGACTGTTTTTTTTTTGGGGGCGGGGAGTTTCTAGAACGTCTGGTATCCGTTATGGGTAGGGGGGCTACTGTCAGGCTTGTCCCTGACAGTTTGGTTAAGTTTTAGTTTTTCCTCTGTTTGTTTTATTTCCTGTCAGCACTCTTATTTTGGTTCAGTTTCTTGTTTGTCTCTCTGAGTGCTGTGTCCCCTCAGCTGTGAATCAGCCAGCTGCTATTTATACCTGCCCTGCCCTCCAGTCACTGCTGGAGTATTGTCGCTAAGACTTGTCGATGTCAGTGTAGCTGTATGTGATAGCGGTAAGCTGTATTCTGTAGCTGTTTGTAGCTTGCTGTCTTTTTATTCCTCGTCTTCTAGTTCCTAATTTCCTGACATCCTGTTTCCTGTCTCCTGGTTCCTGGTTTGTGTTTTCTTTATTTCATAGACTTTAAATCAGGTTTTCTTGCACAAAGCCTGCCTTCTCTGCATCTTGGGGTTCGTCACCAACACCACGTGACACAGCCAAGATCGAAAGTTTAGATCCAAAGCCCACCTTTGCAAATGTAGTACTTAATGCCGTAATGCAGGGGTGTCAAACTCTATTTTATCGAGGGCCACATCGCAATTATGGCCACCCTCAGAGGGCCACATTTATTGACATGACACGTTGAACGACATGGCGGGCCACAATAAATGACGTGACAGACCACATTAAATGACTTGATGGACCACATTAAGTCATGTGACAGACCACATTAAATGAGGTGGCAGACCACATTGTATGACATGGCGGGCCACAATAAATGACGTGATGGTCCACATTGAATGATTTGACAGACCATGTTAAATGACGTGACGGACCACATTAAATGATGTGACGGACCACATAAAAATGATGTGACAGACCACAATGAATGACATGGCGAGCCACTTTGAAAGACGTAACGGATCACATTAAATGATTTAGCAGACCACATTGCATTACATGGCGGGCAGCAATAAGTGACGTGACAGACCACTTTAAAAAACGTCATGGACCAGATTAAATGATCTGACTGTCCACATTATTGATGTGACAGACCACATTGAATGACGTGACGAACCACATTAAATGACGTGACGAACCACATTAAATGACGTGACGAATCACATTAAATGATGTGACGGACCACATTAAATGATGTGACAGACCACGTTAAATGACGTGACGGACCACAATGAATGACATGGCAGGCCACATTGAATGACATAATGGACCATATTGAATGATGTGACAGACCACATTAAATCACGTGACGGACCACATTAAATGACGTGACAGACCACATTAAATGACGTGACGGACCACATTAAATGACGTGACGGACCACATTACATGATGTAACAGACCACAATAAATGATGTGACAGACCACATTAAACGACGTGACGGACCACATTACTTGATGTGACAGACCACAATGAATGACATGGCGGGCCATTGAATGAGGTGACGGACCGAAATAAATGATGTGACGGGCCTTGAGTTTGACACGAGCTCTAATACTAAAACCATAATAACTTTGGAATTATTGAAACAATAATGCTGTTTTCCATGTTGCTGCGAGTGTTTGCACAAGTGCAACATTAATGTACCGCCTCACCTTATGTTTTCCTATCAAATTCTTGAAATCATGTTGTGTTAGTTATGAGTGAAACAGTCATTGCTGCATTGGTCTTTGGCGGAACAATTGATTGTGATTGTACTTTTAAAGTGAAGGGCAAGAGTTCATCTGTGAAACTCTTCGACTGAACTCATTGAACCTGATTCAATTGTTCTCATGATCCTGGTTCCCTGGCTTCTATGTGAGCGTCCTCGCCGGAGGATACAAACCTGTGTATCCATCATCACCAAGTCAACCAACTGTAGCGCCATTACAAATGCAATCACCCTTGTGATCTGATGTCCACAGCCTTGAAGGAAAATAAATACATATGTCAGAGATGGGGCTGAAAAAGAAAGCGTGAATAAGTCATGCACGGAAGGTTCATCAGATGGAACTAACTCTTCCAGCTGGCCTTGATGGCCTGAGGTGATTTGAGCTACATGTTACCGAATCATTTTGATCATACATGTCGATTAAGGTTTAGAACAAAAATCTTGTTCCCATCATACGCATGCGAACGAGAAGCAGGAGTTGTGGAGGCATTTGTGTTAGATACATGGCGAGCTCACTTTGTTTTTAACAGTCAGATAAAGGATACGTCCGTAGCATTGTATGGTCCTGCAGACCTGACAACTTTTCCGGATTCTCCAGAAGACTCCCGGATATTTGCTCTCGTCTTCCGATCGTGATGTTTTATGTGGATATCAAATATTGTAGCGTATTTTTCGGCCCATAGGGCGCACCGGATTATAAGGCGCACTGCCGATGAGCGGGTCTATTCAGGTCTATTTTCATACAAAAGGCGCTTCGGATTATAAGGCGCATTAAAAGGAGTCATATCATGATATTTAAAAAAATAAATAAAACACTGTCTTGTGGTCTACATAACATTTAATGGTGGTTCTTTGGTGAAAGTGTTGCATAGATTATGTTTCAGGATGCGCCGTTTTGTGGGCGGTCTTAACTAAGTGGCTCACTTTCGGCAGCGTCTTCTCCCCGTCATCTTTGTTGTAGCGGTGTAGCGTGCAAGGACGGGAGTGGAAGAAGTGTCAAAAGATGGAGCTAACTGTTTTAATGACATTCAGACTTTACTTAAATCAATAACGGAGCAGCATATCCTCATCCGTGGCTCAATAATGCAACATCAACGCCGGAAATGTGTCCCGGAACCCTCTAATAACTAAAGTTCCGTGGGTTAATTACGTAACCCCGCTACAGTTTTTAGCGCATTGATAACTGACAGACATAAGTAAGAACTTTACAGTACTTTATATTAGAAATGGTAACAGCGGAAGATGAATGCCACATAAGAAGGTAGAGAAAAATAAGAAGCTTATCGACTACGGTGTCGACACGTACTACAATGGCGGACGCGCGCGCATTTTCAGGACTAATGCAGATCCCACATACACATCAGCAGGTAGCTAATAGGTGCAATTGTGTGGTCCTTATACACACACCATAATAATACTCGTATGTTGAAGCACAGTACAATCCATCAAGCGGTGCGGCTTCATAGCTTATCGATGTCGTACTAAAAACATTTTGACAGATTTTTGAGTGCCGTGTGTAATGTTCTATATTCTCAATGGAACATCTAAAGTTTTGGTGTTGTTTACTGGCGTCAACATGCAGTTTACACTTATCTCTTATGTTTGCTGTCTACCGGTCACACTTATCATTACACCATGTAGCAAATAAAATTGCTTTGAGGTCGGTAAGCACAACCAGAATTATGCCGTACATTAGGCGCACCGGGTTATAAGGCACACTGTCGTCTTTTGAGAAAATTAAAGGATTTCAAGTGTGCCTCATAGTCCAAAATATATGGTAATCTTTGCCCACATGTCGAAAGCGTGATGAGGAGGTGGTCAATAAACAATCACTTCATTAAAATTCAAAACAAGCCCAAACAACATCTAAAACCGTCTCACTTGAAGTTCATACTTTCCGTTTTGTTTACCTCGGATTCACCAGTCTGGACACGTTCAATGACTCTCATGTTGTCGGAAAATACAACTGTAAAGCAGGGTGAAAGAAAATGGGTAATTTTGAAAATGCATATTTCCCTCCACCACGTTGTTAAATAAATGCCCATGTTCTCGGGAGGAGTTTTAACAAATGTCTGTTCACATAAAAACCTATTCACAGGCTGCCATTTGCATTTTGAAAAAAACAAAACATAACACATCTTTTCATCAACATAGTGATATTAGATCAATAATGTTGTAATACAATGTTGTAATACAATGTAATACATGTTGTAAATACAAATATTGGCAGCTTTGTAACTGTAAATGACATAATTGACGACAGGTGACTGGATTATTGGCATGTACATGTATGGTATTCTAGGGTGTTAAAAAGAAGATCAATGTACACCAAACCAAAACTGTGAACATAACTGCATTTGTCTGAAGTAGGGTTGTATGGTATACCGGTACTGATAAAATACCACAGTACTAATGCATTAAAAAAAGGTACTACACTGCCTTTGAAAAATACCAGTATTTTTTTACATAAACATGATGGCGCATGTCACGAGTCAACACACGCACAGAGCACCTGCACGCGGAAACAGTGTGGAGAAAAAAGAGGGACATATTTTTGGTTTCAAACTAATGATTAAGGTGAAGCTACAGTAAAAACACGTAAGCGTTGCTCTGAAAGGGGTGCTTTAAAACGTAGCTAGCAAGCTGCTAACGTTGGTCCACAGTGTTTTACCTACTTCTAAATCACTAATCCTCGTTTCCATGGCGACAAATAAAGTATGTTTCTTACAAGTAGCATCCCTGCAGAGCGAGGAATAGCTAAACATGCTTCACTACACACCGTGGAAGGATACAATATCTAGCTGCTAACAGCAAGCTAGCACTCCTGAATGTAAATGGGTGGATCTATGCAAGTATCAACTAACGATACCAACTACAACAGCCGTATATAGGCGATACTACAATGATTACATCAATATTTTTTTTATTATAAAAAGTTATTTTGTCATTCTTGTTATTGTTCTATAAACTCAGGAAATACATCCCTGGAGATGGGAATTTTAATTATGACCAATGTATGATCCTGTCACTACATGGTCTTGGATCGATACCCAAATTTGTAGTATCACCCAAAACTTATATAAAGCATCCAAACAACTGAATAATAGGTGATTATTACATTTTAACAGAAGTGTAGATATGAACATGTTACAATCATGTTTGTTAAGTTTTTGTGCTGGTTGATTTTTTTTTCTCCACCATGTCAAGGGAAGGTTGTTTGGATTGGGTCATATAAGTGAATGCTGTGCTGTATTTCTTTATGAGTTCAATTTATGGTTGAGTTACTTTTGTTGGCCACCAGATGGTGACTAAACAGTAGCCATCAGAACACTGTCTATTGGTATATGGAATGACTACACTGCTCCCGGCCAAATTGATTATTGAACTTGTGCCGTAGCGCGGGCCAATTTGAAGACACCGGCGGGGCAGCACTTTGCCCGGGGGCCGTAGTTTGGACACCCCTGGTTTAATCTATTGTAAGACATTTTTTGTGGTCCCCTTTATTTTGAAAACTGTTATAGTATCAACCAGTGTTGTCCCGATACCAATAATTTGGTACCGGTACCAAAATTATTTTAATACTTTTCGGTACTTTTCTAAATAAAGGGGAACACAAAAAATTGCATTGTTGGCTTTATTTTAACCAAAAATCTTATGGTGTGTTAAAAATATGTTTCTTATTGCAAGTTTGTCCTTAAATAAAATAGTGAACATAGAAAACAACTTGTCTTTTAGTAGTAGGTAAACAAACAAAGGCTCCTAATTAGTCTGCTGACATATGCAGTAAAATATTGTGTCATTTATCATTCTATTATTTTGTCATAATTATTAAGGACAAGCGGTAGAAAATTAATTATTAATCTTCTTGTTCATTTACTGTTAATATATGCTTTTAACATGTTCTATCTACACTTCTGTTAAAATGTAATAATCACTTATTCTTCTCTTGTTTGATACTTTACATTAGTTTTGGATGATACCACAAATTTGGGTATCAATCTGATACCAAGTAGTTACAGGATCATACATTGGTCATATTGAAAGTCCTCATGTGTCCAGGGACATATTTCCTGAGTTTATAAACACAATATATATATTTTTTTAAACGAAAGAAGATGTGATGCCAACAAATATCGACGTAATCATAGTAGTATCGACTAGATACACTACTGTACTTGATATCATTACAGTGGTTGTTAGGTGTAGATCCATCAATGGCGTTTGTTTACATTTTGACGCCGGTGAGCTACGGTGTCTATGATACTTGTAAGAAACATACTTTATTTGTTGCCATGGAGGCGAGGATTGGTGATTTAGTAGTAGCTAAAACACTGCAGACTGGGGCTGGACTAGCTAGCCATGTCCTAAAGGACCTCTTCTGGTGGGCGTTTCAGTGTTATAACTTCACCTTTATCGTTAGTTTTTAAGCCAAAATGGGCATGTTCTCCCTTCTCTGTCTACACACTGTGTCTGCTTGTAAGTACTCTGTGATTGTGCGCTGCCGAATATGCTCTTCTGCTCGTAAACCAGCAATGACAAAATGTGACGATGACGGGGGGCATGTGGGGGTTGGCAGACCGGTACTTTTCAGAGGCGATATAGTACCCGAACATGATTCATTAGTATCGCGGTACTATACTAATACCGGTATACCGCTCAACCCTAGTATCAACATTCATTTTGGTATTGGTATTGGTATCGGAACAACCCCAGTCTGAAGTAGTTTAAACTTTCCAACTGTATATAAAAGATCAGAAAAGTTTGGGATTGACTTTGCTGAAAAATAGGTACACGCAAGAATATAGCATGTCAAATCTTTGTTTCCCAAGTACATCCTAAGCAACATCTGCAACATAGCAGCTGCACAATGTAATATCAATCCCCAAACATATAAACAGTCCAGATGAAGCACCTAACACACCTTTTAATTCCACTCAAACAATGTTACAACGTAGCAACAACACTCAAAAGGGGCCGCTTCATAATTTAGAAACTGTTAGGCGGGCGACATCTAAATGTTTAAAAGTCAAGTGAAGGAAGGCGGCAGTTAGACCTGAAGTTATGTCCTCCAGGGGAACTTTACAAAGATCGTCTGGTAGATTTATGACCACTTACCTTGGAGCCTGAGTCGATATTCATAAACATGGCTTCAAACAAAGCCCCTCATCCACTAGGCCTGCTTGTAAATAAATACAGATATGCCTCTTATACAGACAGCCGCAATCTAAAATATTACTACCAGCATAATTTTACCACATACATTAATATTTTACAGCACATTGTATTTTACCGCATTGAAGCTCAAACGTTCATGGCCGCCCCAAGGATTTTATTCCTTGGAAGTTATTAGACAAGACTTATGGGGGGTCCGCAATACGAATGGCTTGATTTTCTACTAGACTGTTTCATAGATAATATTTTGACAAAATTAATAGTCTTGACTTATGAAGACATAACACTAATAAATCGCTTGCTTCTTGAGACCTGCTAAAGACGTAGACAACAACACATTTGGTGCAAGCGTTACTTTCCATCACTCGCTATGACATGTCGTGTTTTTGCTTGAGCAATTCATACATATGTCAATAGATTAATGGCTGCGTTTACCGTAGTTAGCGTGGTAATTTCCTATAAAATCTCATTTGAAGTGTTGTTTTGCATCGAAACAAGTGACACCCAACCTGTACGGTGCTTGCCTCATTATGTCGGGGATAAACTGTAACATCTGCATGTATGCGTTTGAATCCGTGTGTGTGCATATGGCGGTATAGTGATTTAAGTGCTTTTAGTGTCAAAACAACTCTAATGAGCATGGCGCAATAATTATCAGCCATTTTGCTCTCACTTAGGTTAATTGAGGCTGTATATTACAGTTAATACCACTGTCTACCGTCAATGTTTTTGCCTTTACCAAAATATGTGATGACTTTTCATCTGCACATGTCAGTGTTTTAATACTTTCCAATCCACCGTACTTATGACGTTGTTGAAGCGACTCCAGATGGGGATCATTGGCGATAGCCTGTTCTGTGTATTTGTTACCAATGCAAACAAGCATTGTTCACATTAGTAGGAAACTTAGACTTAGACAAACTTTACTGATCCACAACGGAAATTGTTCCACACAGTAGCTCAGTTACAAAGGATGGAAAGTGTAAGGATGGAAAGGATAATGCAGGTATAAAGTAAACTAAAAATGTACCGTAGTAGCAATATCAATCAATCAATCAATCAATGTTTATTTATATAGCCCTAAATCACAAGTGTCTCAAAGAATATAACATATATGTAATATTGACATATTATATATACAGTATATAGTATAAACTGATATATTATATTATATTTGTATATAATATATACAATATATACATTTTTTTTTAAATAAAATAAAAAGTGCAGCATAAAATAAAAAGTAGAACCAGCAGAAAATATACATTATAAACAAAGAGAGTATTGTGGCAAATGCAAGAAACACAGCGTTGTTTCTTTGAGGTCTTAATTGTAAGACTGCCAACATAAGAATGCACAATAAAACACAATATGCACTTTTATAGTGTGCCCAAGAAGGTACATAAAACCACACCCATTCTGCTGAGTGTGAGCATGGTCCTAGTGCCCGCCACAGTATATTACTTTATTTAATCATAGTACTCGGTAAAAGGTTTATTTTTAAGGCCAAAAATAGATATTCACTTCGTACTACTTTATTTAAAACATTTATTCAGCATGTTTTAACTTTAGAAAGTTACATGGTTGAAACCGATAATGATGCCAAAAAACATCAAAATAGATGGGAAGTTCTCAAATGCTTATTTTGAAAATGTTATTTTGTTTATAGATCATATGCAATCTGTTGTTGTGTTCCCTAATTTGAGTTTACATAAATGAAGGTGTGTGTTGCTGAGCCCGACCTGAACATAATCTGGACTGGATCTGGTTTTAAGAACCCTTTAAACAATCAAATTTCATTGTCACCCCCCCTCTCAGTAAGCTGTGGAGTCCCCCAAGGCATTATATTAGGGCCTTTACTGTTCCTAATATACATAAACGACATGTCATCAGCATGCGACTGTGAATTGTTCCTGTTTGCGGATGACTCTGCCCTGCTGGTATCCGGCAAGGACAAATCACAGGTGGAAAAAAATCCCCAGTGCCGAACTCTGTAGAATGTGCACCTGGCTCGCTGACAATAAGCTATCCATACACTTGGGTAAAACGGAATCCATCCTACTTGGGTCCCAAATCAACCTTAAGAAAGTCAGTGACTTCACTATTAAAGTGGGTGACATTGCTATCACCAGGGAAGATGAGGTCACCTACCTAGGTTCCATTCTAGAGGCTAATCTTTCCTGTGATAAAATGGCAACCAAGGTAATCGAAAAGGTCAACCAACGAACAAGATTTCTCTACAGAATCTCCTCTCTGGTCAACAAAAGCACCATGAAGATTCTAGCGGGAACTCTCATTCAATCCTTTTTCGACTACGCATGCACCTCCTGGTACCCTAGCACCTCCAAATCCCTCAAATCAAGACTCCAAACATCCCAGAACAAGCTGGTTAGGTTACTTCTAGACCTCCACCCCAGATCACACCTCACTCCTACCCACTTGTCCAAAGTGGGCTGGCTCAGGGTGGAGGACACCTACGTATTGTAGGAACCAGAATATTAATAACAGAAGGAAACACTTTTGTGTGAATGAGTGTGAACGAGTGAGAATGAGTGTAAATGTGGGTGAGTGGAGGGAGGTTGGGAGGGTTTTTGGGTTGGTGCACTAACTGTAAGTGTATCTTTTGTTTATTATGTTGATTTAATAAAATAAAATTAAAAATAAAAAAAACAAAGAGAAGCGGTCAGGTAATAGACATATATCATCTATTGCTGTATGGCGAGTGATTATACAGCTGGAAAGGGAACATAATTAATCCTGACCATAAGTGTTTATGATATACATAGATATTGTTTAGAGACTGTAGTGTCACAATCATAGCCTCATAGAACCGATTAAAGATCTTTCCTTTCTGTTCAAGTTCGCTCAGCACTTTTGTCTAAGTTGTCTATCATGTTTTTTTTCACTCTCCTTTTCTCACTTTGCTTCGTGTATTTGGAGGGCTTTGTAAAATTCCCGTCTTATCCAGGTGAGTAGAAGTTGATCCCCAGGCCTTTTGCTCTTGTCAGGAATCTCTGAGGCTATTGGGCTCTCTCGGGGCCTCGTTTCACACACCAAATTGATGTCTCCGGCTGGAAATGACACTTTCAGCAGGATTTGCCATTCTAAACCACCTCAAGCTCATGTGATCTCACCCATTCACTCTCGGAGGGATTGCCTTCAAATGCGTTGCGGCTTCAAAAGCCAATGAACGTATGATGCGCCAATGTGAATATCCGACAAGGGAAAAATAAGACGAGGTATTTCCAAAATAACGGAAATGAAGAACAACATTCATAAATAATTAGGTAGGGCCCTATGATTGACGTTAATGGAATCGCAGACGGAATCACGGAATTGGCCGACAAAAACGGACCCTACTTTTAAACAAAGAAAGTCACGGAATTACCGTATTTTTCGGACCATAGGACCATTTTCCCAGCGTCTTCTCCCCGTCATCTTTGTTGTAGCGGTGTAGCGTGAAAGGACGGGTGAGGAAGAAGTGTCAAAAGATGGAGCTAACTGTTTTAATGACATTCACACTTTACATAAATCAATACCGGAGCAGCATCTCCTCATCCGTGGCTCAATAATGCAACATCAACGCTGGAAATGTGTGCCATGAAAAACCGTCCGACCGGAACCCTCAGTTTTGAGCGCTTTGATAGCCAGTCTACTGACAGATATAAGTAAGAACTTTACGCTACTTTATATTAAAAATGGCAACAGCAGAGGATGAATGTCCCATAAAAAGACGATGGAGAAAAAGAAGTAGTTTATCGACTACGTCGTCATCACGGACTACAATGGTGGACGCGCGCACATTTTCAGGACTTATGCAGATCCCAAATACACATCAGCAGGTACCAGAGGGTAAGAAACGTTGGTTTTGCATAATGTTGCAAAACAAAATGTCTGCTAATAGGTGCCATTTTGCGGTTCTTATACACACACCATAATAATACTCGTACATTTATTGCACCAATAATCCATCAAGCTGTGCGGCTTCATAGCTTACCGAAGTCGTACTAAAAACATTTTGATAGATTTTTGAGCGCCGTTCGTAATGTTCTATATTGTCAATGGAACTTTTAAAGTTTTGGTGTTGTTTACACGTATCTCTTATGTATGACTGCCCTCTAGTGGTTACACCTATCATTACACCATGTACCAAATAAAATTGCTTTGAGGTCGGTAAGCACAACCAGAATTATGCCGTGCATTAGGTTATAAGGCGCACTGTCGATTTTTGAGAAAATTGAAGGATTTTAAGTGCGCCTTATAGTCCGAAAAATACGATAGACGTAATGTTACTAAATTGCTGTCATCGTGAAGAGAAGGAACACTGGTCTGGGGAAATCAAAAAATTACTCATAAACACTCATCCGCTAGCTCCAAAACCAGCACTCTTGCTGGTTACCCCACAGAAAAAAACACTGTGCTAATGCTAATGCAACCACTGATGCTAGGACTGTAGCATCTTAAACATTTTCTTTGGTAAGTTAATGATAAAATGACAGCTTCAAATACTATAGTTCGAACAAAAGTGTTAAAACAATAACTGATACATCCTTGTGAACTTACATTGTTATGCTTTGCCTTGAATACTGGTTTTCGAGTTGTGCATACTCTCTCTAAACACGGCCCTGACCAGCGGTACACGTACTACAGTCTGAGAATCCCTGGTTTAGCATGTACATTTGGTTATAGCATCGTTAATGGACAACATGTTTCAAAATAGACCCCCACAAACTCTCACTAATAAAGGTTTGGACACCCAAAACATTTTTTTTTTACAAAAAATAAAACATTTGGAAACATTTCAATCGTAATTTTATAGGGCACTAAATTACTTGCATCACGGAGTGCAACGGAGGGCAAAGCGTGAAAAAATTATTAACGTCAGTCCAAAAGCTATATGACAGTTTTTCAAATGTTCTTGTAATCAGATCATATTTTCGGTACATACGTTGGAATTTTTTACCTGACATGTTTCGACTGTCATCTGCAGTCTTCTTCAGAAGGGTCACCTGACCACTGTGACGTGTTGCCTCTGTTCTTATAGGCGTGGCCAACCCTCAGGTAAAAATTCCCCCGGAATGCGGAGTGGCTGACCGAACAAACCGCCGTTTTGTCCCACTAATTTCAGCGGTCCTTGAATTCACTGTTGTGTGGACTGTGACTCAACAGTTTGTTTAAATGTACAACTTTCTCCGATGCTGCCACAGAAATAAAAGTATAGAAGTATGCCTCTCATTCGTTGTCTCATTTAGTCCAATTAACGTTTTATGCTGTGCGTGAATGCACAAACGTGAGCTTTGTTGATGTTATTGACTTGTTGGAGTGCTAATCAGGCATATTTAGTTATTGCATGACTGCAAGCTAATCGATGCTAACATGCTATTTAGGCTAGCTGTATGTACACATTGCATCATTATGCCTCGTTTGTAGGTATATTTCAGCTCATTTAATTTCCTTTACTTATGTCTTCTGTGTATTTAGTTTATTTTTTCATGTTTCATGACACATTATCTGTATGTAATATTGGCTGCATTTCTGATAGTTGTTTGTGTGCCATGTTGTTCCAAACCACAGCAAACGTTACCAAGCTTGCAAAGATTGTAATTGTGTTTCCTTTAACTTGGACACACACAGCTATACCTTTGGCCATTATAAGCCAATCATTTCCAGGAGTTATCTCACCTTCTGAGAAGTTTTACTAATGTTTTCCAATGTTGTAAAAATGTGTAGAATAAATATTATATTTCAACATTTCTGTCAATGAAGACTTGCGGTGGCACAGGGGTTAGTGCATGTGCCTCACAATACGAAGGTCCTGAGTAGTCCTGAGTTAAATCCCGGGCTCGGGATCTTTCTGTGTGGAGTTTGCATGTTCTGCCGTGGCCGGGTACTCCGGCTTCCTCCCACCGCCAAAAACATGCACCTGGGGATAGTTGGTTGACAACACTAAATTGGCCCTAGTGTGTGAATGTGAGTGTGAATGTTGTCTGTCTATCTGTGTTGGCACTGCGATGAGGTGGCGACTTGTACCCTGCCTACCGCTCGAATGCAGCTGGACAGGCTCCAGCACCCCCCGCTACCCCAAAAGGGACAAGCGTAGAAAAAATGGATGGATGGATGGATGGATTTCTGTCAGTGAAGATTTGCGTCAGCCTGTGACACATAGTCATTTTGATAGTAGGGTAATATAGCTAATTAGCTACTTACATCATGCGTTGCCATCATTATAACACTAAAATAAGTTTTTTTATTTTTTGCGGCTCCAGACAGATTGCTTTTTTGTATTTGTGGTCTAATATGGCTCTTTCAACATTTTGGGTTGCCGACCCCTGCCCTAATGTATGGTAAGGTTACGACCTCTTCGTTCTTTATTTCAGGTTTTTCTTTGGGTTTCTTCTTTGTTCTCGTTTCCTTGTTTTTTACTTGTTGTTCCCCGAAAATATGGTCTGATTACAAGAACATTTGAAAAAGTATATGAATAAGAAGACATAATGAACCTTTTTGAGCATGACAGAGTCCAGTTCTGGCAACATCATGCTTATGAGTTTGTCCAGAACAAATCCGAATTGGCGGTTTTCCCCCAAAACTTTTTCATGCTTGCTGGGTAAGCTGAAGATGAAGAGAAATTTCACCTTTTAGCAAGAACAAGACCCTATGCGTGCATCTGCTTCAGCAACAGAATTACAGTACAGGGCAAACGTTTGGACACCACCTTCTCATTCAATGGGTTTTCTTCATTTCCATGACTATTTACATTGTAGATTGTCACTAAAGGCATCGAAACTATGAATGAACACATGTGGAGTTATGTACTTAACAGAAAAGGTGAAATAACTGAAAACATGTTTTTTATTCAAGTTTCTTCAAAATAGCCACCCTTTGCTCTGATTACTTTTTCGCACACTCTTGGCATTCTCTCGATGAGCTTCAAGCACACCTGTGAAGTGAAAACCATTTCAGGTGACTACCTCTTGAAGTTCACCGAGAGAATGCCAAGAGTGTGCAAAGCAGTAATCAGAGCAAATGGTGGCTATTTTGAAGAAACTAGAATATAAAACAAGTTTACCTTTTTTTGTTAAGTACATAACTCCACATGTGTTCATGCATAGTTTTGATGCTTTCAGTGACAATCTACAATGTAAATAGTCATGAAATAAAGAAAACACATTGGATGAGAAGGTCTGTCCAAACTTTTGGCCTGTACTATATATGTACACATTTTTAGAACCCAGACTTAAACCCAATTGAAAATCTGACATGTACACACTTTGCATTCCCGATGCATTTCTTCGACAGCAGCTAAACAAGGGACCTTACCCAAGTACTTGAGGTGATCAGTTAAATGGCTTACAGTATTTTGAGGTTGGAAAACCCTGATTTGTGTCCATTCAGCGCCTCATTTACTGTAAGAAGAGGAGCACTGTGACCACGTTGCCTGTCTGGAGGACTAACCATGATATAATCTGACACTGGAGGAGGAGGAGGAGAATGAAGCAAAAGGTGTGACCAAGAATCCCTCCCGCGACTTATTTTCAACCCCAAGTCTTTTTGGGCTTGCACATTTCTCCGAGGGGTCTCTACACACTGGCATAATGGATAAGGGTGAGGGTGTGAAAAGAGCACCTTAAGGCTCCACATTCAACTCGCCCAATCTCTCCCACACACACCCTTGAGCTGTGAAGACGCTCTTTTCTTCGCCCCGCTAACATGGCGCCTTGTAATAGGCTCTAATTTATAGCAAGGTGTTGGGGTCTTTCTGTATGGGTTAGGGGGGATGAGAGAGAGAGAGAGAGAGAGAGAGAGAGAGAGAGAGAGAGAGAGAGAGAGAGAGAGAGAGAGAGAGAGAGAGAGAGAGAGAGAGAGAGAGATTATATGTATGTATGTGTGGTAGAGCGGGGGAGGAGGAGACGGTGTGGAGCGGTCCAGGGTCTGTACGTAATGACTCATTAATTTCCAAGCCGTTTTGTGGCAGTTGGCTCATTACTGGCTTGCAGAGGAGCCGGAACAAAGCTCCGGGTAGGTAGGAGGTGAGCTTAAATAGTTGGGGCTCAACACTTCCCAACAAAAGGAGGACGAGAGCGCTGAATGCCACTTGAACAGATGCAGTAAAAAAAAGAAAAAAAAGTGGCAGATGCAAATTGCTGAAGTCTTCCTTCAAGCACTTTTTCTTTCTTCGTTTTGTCAGAATGCACCCTGAGAGTCTAATTAGTTAGCGAGGAGGATAGGGCCACGTCATTGTCACACGCATATGTTCCGCCGTCCCCAGTGGAACCTGTTCACCGCCACACTTTAATTAATTTGATTTTTATTACCCTATAGAAAATGAACTCAACATTTCAATGCTTTCAACCAGTATTATATATATTATAAAACTGGATAAAACCACATGAAGATGACACCCTCAGGTAATTAATTATGTTTTAATCTTGTGTTCCATGCTCTTGTCCCCCACAGGCACAATGATTGTGGACAAATTGGCAGCGGTTCTGATGAGAATGTGATCATCCCTCGCTTTGTGGAGGGTTTGGGACCACGTGTCTAAGGTCACCTGTGGGGCCAACCACAGTCTGGCATTGGCAGGTACAGTAATGAAGTGTGCAAATATGATGAAAACACACTATTATGTATTGATTTAAAAAGGTAGTGCTTAATTGCCATTTGATGATGTCGGCACTTTTAATTGTACCGGTTTTTATGCTGCATCTTTATTGCATGCATATTTAAAGTCTTACAATTCAGCGTGATACATTCATTCATACATGTTTTTACTTGTGCCCCACCATGAATACATTTAAAGCAGCTCCATAAAACAAACAAAAACAATATTCAATTAAAGAAAAAATATATGTTTCTGATTCAGAAAGGTAATAAGTAAATTTTGAAAGGAAAAAATATACATATTTTATTTTATATGCCACACTTTACGGGCTATAGAGCACACTAGTATTCAAGCCGCACACACCAAACTTTAGAAGAAATACATATTTTTACATATATTAGCCGCTCCGGACCATAAGTCGCAGATATATAGCGGTACGGAATATTTTGTAAATGTTTATTTACACACCCTAAAGCAGAACTAAGCAACTTTTTAACCTTCATAAATATTTTTTTATAACGTTTGGGATGATACATGGACTTACAACTAGTTGAATGACACCTCTGTCATGGCCTGAGGGGTCTGTATCACTTTTAATGACAAACAAAATAGTACAAATGTGCTGAATTGCTGTACGCCATATGTCACTCCCCAATTCCCATTCGTTAAAAAAATGGGAGTCGATGTGAATGCCCACGTGCCGCCAGGAAAACTAAAAGAAGAAGAAGATCTACGTGCAATTACTGCTTCCATGGCTGAAGCTCCAAAACAACCAAAGAAATGAAAAGTTTTGTCTGAAGAGACAAAAAAAGAAAAACTGAGCTTTCCCGGATAAAGAGACAGTCATGATCGGCATTGTCCCGGCTTTCAATTGCTGGCGTGAGCTCAAAGACGAGGAATTTCAGGCCATGGCTCTTTTCCTGTTAAACTAGTGAGTGACTTTTTGTGTTTAAATCAAAATGATAATGCTATCGTCATCTATCGAAAATTAAATAGCCACACGCTTGATAGTTTCACTACTACTTCCTTCGAAAAAAATGTCCCGCTGGTCTTTTATTTGCTTCAAACCTGCATCCGCCCTGATACATTCTTGGTAGTAATGTCATGGGAAATGTGGTCTTCTATTGGCAAAACACTACCGCTTTGGTCCACTGGTGCC